>NC_133530.1:2722513-3026061 GCF_048544455.1 Silene latifolia | reverse complement strand
TCATTTTTATCATTTTTTTTTTTAAAAAAATTGCCTCTACGGGTCGGGGAGCTACATAGTAGCGAGGGGTTAACGAATTGCAGAAAAATAGTTAAAATTAGTGCACAGGCTCCCCGTACCGTATGCTGAAACTTCACTTCGTGAGTTATTAGGAAGTTATTGAGATTGCCAGGATTCGAACCTGTGACCTATGGTCACACTGCCTCTGGTACTATGATAGATAAACCATCTCAACCAAAACATTAAGATGATGGTTAATGTTCAACTATTATAATTATTTTTATTAGTTATAAATAAGTTATCTTTTTGCACAATAACATTAATTCCATATCTACTATTAGTATAAAACCGTCTTGCATAGATACAATTCAAAAAATGGAAAAAACATCCAATGCGAGTACATCCAAGAAGATTGATCAAGATTATAGAGTGCATGCAAGCCATTTGTGCATACACATATATCCCTAATGTGTGCTTACTTTGTAACTTCAGGAAATGACATGCGTTTTTGCATGTCAATCTGTGCATTAACGTACAAATTATTACTTGTCTTTATAATTGTTTCAATCCAACGTTTATCTTGCTGTTTCTAGTCCAGGAGACAAATTAGCATTATTTTATAAGAGATATTGGATTCTTTGTGCAATTGAAAAGGTCTAAATTGTGGCTTTAAGTTTGTAACTTGAAACTTAAGATTTCATCATTATGTTAATAGAGATCTTCCTCAAGCACCACAACTTCTCAATCATATGCCTTGTGCCCTTTTGAAGTTTTATATATGTTCGGTTTAATTTAATTAAGTTTAGATGTTATAAGTTCAGTTCAATTTATTTTTGTTATTCATTTGAATTCACTTTATGTAACTCAGGTTTAACTAAAGTTATAAATTTAGTTCAATTAAACTCATTATTTATAAATTTAGTTTAGCTCATCGGTTCAGATAGCTTTAGTCTAAGAGAAATAAGGCAATAATGACCATTATCGTACTTTTGGGTAAGACTTTATATGACCTTTATCGTAATCATAAATTTAACATGTTATTAGACTTCAGATCATAACCTGAGATGATCTAAATAGGAACGACAACAAAGTTGTTGTCTCTAGCAATGGCTTTGCGTCCACATAAATGCTCTCACTCACATAAACTTATAACGAGTTCAACAACTTTTCTTAAGTAGACGCTTCACGTAACGATATTATTTAAATTGGGGTTCTATCTGAATCAGTTGTGTGCACATGAATGCTCTCACTCGCATAAACATACAAGAAGTCTAACAACTTTTCTAAGTCGATGTTTCACACAACAAATTTACTCAAATCGTATCGACCATTTACATAAACATTTCAATTAAAACTTTAATTTTTTTATTTAAAATAATGTTAGTCATATTTAACCCTATCCAATTCAAGGAGACAAAAACCTATTCTATCAATGTTGAAGTGAAACACGTTTATCATTTTAATCTATTTCCCACTTACAAAAGTGACCTAGGATTAATCCACTTGATGTAAGTGTATTACTCTTCTAACTATTTCAATACTTGATTAGGTTCTTTCATAGTACCTTCACAATTAACGATAGTGATTTCTTAATTGGCCCAAATGTATTTTAATTGATCTTTTCACCTACTATGGCCCATGCTAATAAAAAATGGTTCAACTTGACATTAATTTATTCCAAACATACTTTTATTTAGAAAATGAGATGATAATAATATCGAGTTTCGAGAACATCATCTCGCATATAAGATGTAATGTGTAAATATCAATTAATTTAGTTTGTTATGGGAGTTGATATCCATGATTTGAGTTCAGCTCTCGTTAAGAACGTATTTTGCCTTATGGCTCCTTTTACACAAAAAAGAAAAAGAAAAAATAAATATAACATATAGTATCCGTTAAAATAATTAACCCCGAATATAAAGGTATATAAGAGGGTATTACTGGTACTCGACGATATCACCCGATGACACCCTGTCGTCGTCCTTCTAATTTGTTAGTCCTTAAACATGAACACCATTTTTCATTTAAGACAGGTCAAATACCACATACTCCCTCCAATTTCCTATTATCTTTCCCTTTCTTTTGGGCACAAGAATTAAGAAAGGGGAAGAAAGAATGAATAAAGTAGAATAAAGTATTGTAAGTTGTAAAGTTTATAGGGAGAGAAAATAATAAGAATGAATAATGAATAAAGAATAGAAAAAGTAACGGGAGTTGTTAATTTTTTAGGAAAGATAAATTAATAAAAAAATGAATGAAACTTACCAAAAAAGAAAAGAAGGAAGATAATCAAAGTTGTGTGAAAAAAAAGTGGGAAGATAATAGTAAATTGGAAGGAATATAAGACAACAACATAATACATCGAAATTAACAAAAAACTTATGTAATAACCCGTTTTATTTTTAAAACGGGGGTTTTTTGTCAAAAACTACCTTATATTTAGGGGCATTTGTAAAAATGCTACCTTATATTATTTTTTTTGTTTTCAACTACCTTTGTTTTCTTTATTTTTGGTCAATATATAACTATCTACGGTAAGAGTCTAGACATATTTGGTCTGTTTTCCGGCTTTAACCTATCTCACATGACTCTTTTAAGTTGTAATCTTACTTAGGCCCGATTTTGGGAAGTTATAATGTACTTACACTTAACTTTAATAGATGTTTGTAGTTATTATTGAAATGCAAAATCCATAAATTTTGTTTATCTGAAGTTAAATTGTGGTTTGAATGCAGTTGATCATTGTTGTTTGATGTTAACAAAGTCATGTAAGATAGGTTAATGTCACTAAAACAACCAAATCGCACCATACTTTCAGCATAGGTAGTTTTTGACCAAAAAATGAGAAAATAAAGGTAGTCTAAAACAAAATTAATAATATAAGGTAGTATTTTTACAAATACCCCTAAATATAAGGTAGTTTTCGACAAAAAACCCTTAAAACGGATATATAATAGTATTACGTGAAATAACAATAGCAACCCCACCCCCAAGTTTTGTAACACATAGTACATACACTAGCACACCAAATTGTCCTAAACAAAACCATACAACACAACTATAAATACACCTCTCCTACACACAATTCAACCCAAATCAAACCAAACACAACACCTTTCCCACCTCTCTAAAATCCCAACAAAATTAAATTAAAAATAATAATTTAATTAAAGTTAAATTAAATTAAATCCTTCACTAATCCTCCTCTTAATCTCTCAAATTAGCATTATTAATTATAATTTGCATGGCAATTAGCTTGTTAAATTATGCAGTTTCTGACCTTTGCTTGGGTAAACCAGCACTAAATTCACTCCCACTTTCAACAGCAACTGTTGCTGATGCTCTTTCTGCAATTAAATCTTCTCAGGATAATTTTATTAGCATTTGGTCTTGCACACACCAATTAAATCATAATCATAATATTAATAATAATAATAATAATAATAATAATAATAATAATAATAATAATAATAATAATATTAATAAGAATGAAAATGGGTTATTATGTAAATGTGTAGGGAAATTAAGTATGGTTGATATCATATGTTTTTTATGCAAAGAAGAGAATTTGAGTTCTCCTTCTTCTGCTCTTCTTTCCCCTGTTTCTGCCATTCTTCCTAAGGATTCTGACTTGGTCAAGCATGTTGATTCCTCCACTAGGTATGTTTAATTTTCCCACTCATTTTTTTGTACATTTTTTTTTTCTTGTTGTTCGGAAACCGTCTCTTTGTGTTCTGAGTTCTGACGTATGAATTAGGCCTAGGCTGTGTATATCTGACCCTTTTGCCTGTAATTTTATATAACCCTTTGAGACACTGCAGTAATGTTATTGGTGTCTTAAACATGAAACAGGTCAAATAGATAGATATAAAAAAAAAAGTAGAATGCCTAGGAAGTGACTATAAACTTATCACATCTATCTATATGAGTTTGTATTTGACCTGTTTTAACATAACCTTAAGAATTAAGACGGATATGACTGTCTTAAGGGAGAACAAGTGATAATACTTTAAATGTTAATAGTCTTTAGTTTTACATGTAATTAATAATTAGTGGAATTTTGTTTGATTAGTAGTTTGCATGTGCTTTGATTTGATTTGGTTCATTAACTTTGTTTGAACTTTCTAGGTGTAGAAAGTAATTTGTCTACATTCCTCTAAAGTCTACTTTGAGATCTAGTTTGAATATAACCACAAAGCCTATGTTTAGAAATTATTTAGTTCGACCGACGTGAATTATTAGAAATTCAATTTTTCTAACGTCTGCCCTAAAGAAAATGATAGAATATAGAATAAGATATAGTGAAAATAACTAATATCGTCAAGAAATATTTACAAACATAGATTAAAATTTTAAGGGGGCGAGTTTGTAATGCAATAGAGTAACTTAGAATTTTAATGCTTAGGGTCGCACAATCGCACCCTAAGCATTTTCTAATTTCCTAGTTCCGTCACTGCTTATGGTCCATTCGAAAAAAAGGAAAAAGCACAAATATAATTAGGTAGCTTTCTTAATCTACTTTCCCTTTTGTCCAAAAAATTTATATTGGGTCTCTCTACTAATATTGGCTAGATGTTGTGAAAGATCCCTTTCTGAAAGCTACCCATTTTGAAAGGTACTAATATGGACTTAGTAAATTAAGGGGATCTATATTTATTCTACTAATTATGCTCTTAATAATTTATATGTCACTAAATCGAAAGTCAAGCCTCTTAATTAATTGATTAATGACTAATGGCAACATCCATCTTATACAAATTCCGAGATGGTGTTATACATGTACCTCTAATTACGCGTTAATCTTGAAAATCGAAATTAAAAAAAGACTTGAGTAACGAAGAAAATGGCAAAATTGACATAGGACACGGGTTTATTTGAAGCCGACTAATGGTAATATAAGACCGTATGACAATAATTTATATTAGACCGTTAACTAGTCCATCTGTCTTATACGATATTATTTTTGGGCGTAAAGACAGCCACAAGAACGATTTTGAGGTTGACGAGGTTTGAACTCAGGTCATTAGTACATACCACATACCACCTCTTGTAACCAACTAAACTAGTTGAGATCTGCTGTTATACGATAATTTGCGTCGTGTTATTGGGCATGGGCGTATCACGTATGGCCTTTTGATCCTTGACAAATATTCAAGGCAGTCAATTATGACTACCCCTTAGCCACCAGCATATATACAACCATATACCGTAGAAACTACATACTGCCTCATAAATGAATAAATGATTGTACCCAAAAAAAAAATGATTATATGTGAATTAAATGCTCTGAATCTCAAATTTATGTGAAATTTTTAATTGGTTTATATATTTAAATTAGAAAGCATGAAAAGCATGGTCTTTCAAATTTTGACTAGAGTAAAAAATGTTTTCTTTGACTGAAGTTAAATTATCCTTGACTAAAATGGACCGTCTCACAGTGCAAGTCTTATTCGACTTTCGGCCTTTATGTAAAAGTGGCCGTTGCCATGCTTGTCTAATTGAATTTTTTATGATTAGTAGTTAGGACTTAGTAACAATTAGTACTTGCAATAATTATCCGACGCACGTAATTACGATCTAGTATTATTATAATTAATTTTATGTTGTGAAGCAAAAAAAATTACAATTCATGGACTTATACCACCAGTTGTACGGTGTAGAATCCGAGCTTTGTAATAAAGTATTAGGTGTGGTGGTTGTTAATCTAGAAGGTTGTAGATGCGAATTAGGACTACACATCTGATTGAAATGACCCTCATGGACGTCTTTCGTTAAATCGTACCGTTCTCATTTCTCGTCATCCATGTATTGATTAATGACATGATTAGCAATTTATGTTTGCCGGTGGTTACCGAATTTTTATGTAACTAATCGAATTGGAAAAGACGTAAAGACAATGAAAAGTTTACAGATGTAAAATGTTTGTGTAGGATCGGTATATCACATCGATGTACGATGTTCTTTGTTTCCTGTACCGAAAAATATTGAGGTCCATTTTTCGTGGCTGTGACTGATGTGTTTCCATTTCGGGTTTTCAGTTTGGTGGAAGCAATCGATTTGATTCTCCAAGGAGCACAAAATCTTGTGGTGCCAATACAAACGAGGTCTACCAAAATATCAAGACGAAAGCACGGTCCATCATTCCATAACGGCCGTGAATATTGTTGGTTGACGCAGGAAGACGTAATCCAATTTATTTTAAGTCGAATAGGTTTGTTTACCCCAATCCCGAACCTTTCTGTCGAAGAGCTTGGGATTATTCGGGAAGATATTCTTACGGTGGACTACCACGCCCCGGCGACAATGGCTCTACAAGCCATTGCTCGGTCATTAGGTGAACAAACCTCTGTTGGGGTGGTTGACGAAGACGGGTCCCTTGTTGGTGAACTTTCCCCTCACACCCTGTGTGGATGTGATGAGACGGTTGCGGCCGCAATCATGACTCTGTCCTCGGGAGACCTTATGTCGTATATCGACTGGGGCGGCCCTCCCGAGGACATTGTGAAAGTAATGAAGGAGAAATTGAAAGAAAAGAAGTTAGAAGGCTTGTTAGAAATTTTAGCCGATGACTACTCGTCCGATGCGCTTACATCATCCTCGTCTGATGACGAGTCAATGTCGTCATCCTCGTCTACTTCTTCAAGTAGATCGGCTAAGTATAACCGGTCGTGGAGTTACTCGGCTAGGATGGTGAGGAAGGCGGAGGCAATTGTATGTCATCCTAAAAGCTCACTTATCGCGGTTATGATCCAAGCTATTTCGCATAGGGTTAACTACGTTTGGGTCATGGAGGACGACTACTCGGTGGTGGGTATAGTCACTTTTCACGACATGCTCGATGTGTTTCGGGATCACATGGAGTCTATGTTCGAGGATCTCGGTGCTTAACACCCGATCTTATAGATTCGTAGCTGGATCGGCATTGTCGATATCGGTATCCGAGGCTTATGGTGCTACAAGAGTTGGTAGATCAGAGTTCCCTGATTTTGAAGTATTATTATTATGTGCATTAAAATATTAGATGTGTTTAATTAATTTGTTTGTTATTCATTAATCTTTATTTATGTACTTTTTCGGGTTTGAAGTTTAAAGTGTCTAGTTCTTGGCTGTGGTATATCCGTATATGCCAATAAATTGGATGAACAGATTTGAATCTGAAGCATCCATCCGATGTAAACTTGTTGGATTTCCTTTTAGTTTATGAAATATGAATTGCAAACGAAAAAAAAATGTTCTTTTATTTTTTAATCGAATTAATAAATTTGTTAATTGATCGGATGACTCGAGACAGGTCCGGCTTGCTAAAAGAACCGAGGCTAGTACGGCTCGGTAAAAGAACCGGTCATGAATCATAAAACTAATGTTAGGACCGGTGTATTTAGGACTGGTCCATGTACGTACGGTCCAGGCATTGGACCGCTAATTACATTTGCGTATCTTCGAAAAAAGTCCAAAATCTATATACCCATCAAAAACTATTTAAAAGGTCATGGACCATCATGTTCGGAACAATAGGTCTTGATATAGACGGGTGGGGCGAACAGACGGGTAAAGACCTCTAATAAAATGGGTAGGGGGGACAAGGTGGGGCAACCCCCGTGTGCTTCCCATTTTATGGCAAATGGGTATTTTGTGAGGGAAAATGGTATCCGTCTATACGTACAGACGGATAGTGTCCGTCTATAATGAGAATTTGTGTGTTCGGAATTGGGACTAGTTAATCACAAACTAGCATAGATCCCGCACAAATGCGCGGTTTTTTAGATAGGGATATTAGAGAATGTAACAATTATACTATTGGTATTTAATAGTGTAAATCCCGCACATTTGTGGTATATATAGAGGTTTTGTTTTTATTTATTATTTAAATATTTTAAATTGATACATTATTAATTTTTCATATTTTTCATATACCTCATCGTATTTCGATATGAGAAAAAAATGAACTATGAACTAATCAAGAGAATTTAGTAAAGTTATAAAATATGTTTAATGATTTTTTTCTTTAATATAAAACTAATGTTTACAAATAATAAATTTTCTCAAATTATGTTAATGATTTTTTATTTTTTTTGTGATGAAGCTAATAATATCAGTTTAATATTTTGTTTTATACAAAATGTGTCAAGTCATTCTCTCATATATAATACGGAGTAATACATAACAAAAATTTAGAAATTTACAGTTTATAAAATTATAGTGAATTTATCTTCTTTAATTAAAATATTATGATTAAGATTTTCAAAGAAAATACTATTATTTGATTAAAAGGTTATATTTTGATGAAATGATAATAATTTAAAGAAAGAAGTATTTTTGTTTTCTTATTTAGCTTAATAATTTTATTCTCTTAGTATATAGGAGGATTCATTCCAAATTTTATACCTTCAAATTTTTATATTTCACCTAATTGTATTTTAATATGAGAAAAAAAACTGTAGTATGCCATGATTTTTTTTTTTACATAAAGTTAATGATTTTTTTTATAACTTTGCATAAATTATCTTAATGAGTTTTTTCACATAGCTAATAATATTATTTTATTATTTTATACAGTTTAAGTACGCATTAAGTCATTTTCGAAGAAAAATTAACGATTTTGTATTTTATAATTTTATACTCCTTTTATTTTATTTTGATTAAAACATTATATAATTATAATTTAGAATTTAATAAAAAGAGTCATGCTTTAAGAAAAAAATTATAGTTTAATGGAAATTTTTTATTTCTTTCCTTATATAAGTAGGTGGAGAATGGAGGGAAAACTTTTGAGAATTTTTATTCTCTTAGTAGTAGGGGGGATTCTCATTTGAGATGGGCATATCCGTCGCAAGTTGGGCCAAATATAATCCACATGGGGAGATAAAGACAAAAGGAAATTGTCTAGGGAGTAGCATTCCCTTTTGTCTTATCTACCATATGGGTAGTATTTGACTTGTCTCAAACTTGTGACGGATATACCCGTCACAAGAAAGACTTGCTGCTAGTTAATATATGCGGCCCACGCGCGCATTTAATCGCCTCAAAGTGTATAAGTTCAAAAACTACCTATCTTGATAGGTCATGGACCATAATTCATGTTCGGAGTTAGAATTGGTCCATATTCGGCCCACGGTTGCATTTAATCGCCTCGAGCTGTATGAGATAGTGACATATAGAGATACCCTAAATTACACAATTTGAGTATCTTCGAAAAAATTCAAAAATCTACATATTCCTCAAAATTATGTAGCTTGATAGTTCATATAGATAATAAAATTCATGTTAGGATTGATCCATATTCGGCCCACGCTCGCATTTAATCGCCTCGAGTACTCGAGGTGTATGATATCGTGACCGATAGAGATACCCCCAAGTACAGTAAAAAAAAAAAAAAAAAAATCAACATACCCTCAAAAATTGTTAATAACAGAAGTAAATAAAGACAAATAAAGAACATTAAAGAAAACAACGTATAGAGATTTACGTGGTTTACCAACGGTGTGTACACATGATGAAAGGGAGAGAGTTTTATTAGTATATGAGGAATTTTCAGATTACAGATTCAGACGGTATGATAAACATAACTGTTAGAGAGAGGCTTAGAGAGTTTATATAATACTCTCTAAAACTTAAACACTTCGTTCGAAACGGCGACTAACAGATTCAAGGCACAAGCCCAACAAAAATTCACGTTAGGACTAGTTTATTTCCGGCCCACACTCGCATTTGATCGCGGCGAGGTGTATGAGATCGTGACAGATAGATGGAATTAGGTACGTATGTATGTGTAAGCATGAACATCTATCCACTGAACACAAATTTTTATTTCAGACCGCCATATTCGTCTGAAATATTCAAACGGATACCATTTCCTCTCACAAAAAATCCATTTAGGGTATGAGTGAGAAAACACATGGGGGTGTCCCACCACCCATGTGCTTCTCACTTGTGAGAAGACTTATTGCGGTCTGAAACAAGACGGACTGATCCACTGAATGCCTAGGACTCGTTTGAAATCTTATCCAAATTCAATAGTGAAGTGTCTATCCACATTACTATGAGTCGTCAAAGATTCAAGTACAATCATCCGTAATTCCGTATCAAAAAGAACGTAAGTACAAATCGCTAAACGATAGATTTTTTAATAAGTCTCGCTTATGACTGTCTTTTTAAAAAAATTAGATTAGTAATGAAGTACTCCATAGTTCAATTGAATTTGATAAAAAAAATTCAGTTTGTCTTATGGTAGAATTTTGAGCACACGTATGGTATTAATCGGTATGTGATCATCGATCTCAAAAAATCGTCAATGACTTATTGACTTAGGAGGGCTGGTCATTGGACGACTACGGGTCACGTTGGAGAGAATCCATGATCCACGTATAAGGATTTACCCGTGGGCTCACGTGTTTTTCAAAATGGTTTAGTGACAGAATATAAGAAGATATATAGGTGAAGTTAGACAATTCGATCTTCTTTATAACAAGACTATTTTCATTTAAGATCAGATGAGATTACACATTTTTTTTTTTTCGACAAATAGTTTCGAGTTACTGGGATAATGTTGTCAATTAGTCTTGCTATAGACGGGTATATCCGTCTATTGCTATAGTTTGTCCTATTAGAAAAGTGGTATTGTATTTGGTCCGTCTTTCATTATAGACGGATAGTGTCCGTCTATAATGAGAATTTGTGTAATGTTGTGAGAATAATTTAGAATATGACCCCAAAACATTGGGAAGGGCAACTAGCATTACATTTTTTGCCTTTTGGCCCTAACTAGTGCTAAAAATTGAAGAAGTAATGCCACTCACTATGCACTAGTTCACTATCAATTATCAATCGTACCCCATTTAATCAGACGTTTATGTGAAGATGACTACATCTAAGCGCATTCCCCAAAAGTCGATCCATTTTAGATAAAGTATATAGATCTATATAAATCTCATTGAAGACGACACATATCCGTCACTCCGGAGTTACGGATACCATTTCCTCTCACAAATGACCCAAATAGAGGAGAGATGGAAGTACATGGGGGTGCCCCCACCTTGTCCCCCCTATCCGTTTTGTGAGTGACATTACCTGTCACTTGTTCCGACCCGTCTTCAACAAGACTAACTGAGATCTATATAAATTAGACCTGATTCTTTCGGCTTAATTGCAACTTTTATTCAGCTCAATCCAGTTTAACTCAACTTATTTAGCACATCAGCAAATTACAATTCAATTCAGTTCAATTTAACTCCAATTCAGTTTCATTCAACCCAAAAGAACATGGTCTTACATAGTTACATCATTGAAGAGCTACTTGTAAGGCCATGTTCTTTTGGACTTAAAGTCACTTAATTTAAGTTCCCTTCAAATTCTATAAGTTCAGTTCAGTTCAGATCCTATAAATTCAGTTCAGATTCTATAAGTTCAGTTCAGTTCAAATCCTATAAATTCAGTTCAGATTCTATAACTTCAGTTCAGTTCAAATCCTATAAATTCAGTTCAGATCTTATAAGTTCAGTTAAGAAAAGTTAGATACAGAGTATTATTTTTAAAAACCGATGCAAAAAGATTTGACATTAATTATTCGACACATATATACATTATTATTTTTAAAACAAAATTATCACTCTCATTATTTTTTATCGTAATGTAATCGTAGTATAATGTATGAACAAACCAATGTATATAAAGCGGAATATCTTACCTTGTGTTTTAGACTATATTTTCTTATCAATGTTCTCTCTTGGCTACACACTAATTTCTTGTAAAATTTTTGTTTAATCTCAATAAAAATTTGCGTTGTTTTATAATAATAATAATAATAATAATAATAATAATAATAATAATAATAATAATAATAATAATAATAATAATAATAATAATAATAATAATTAATTTAAGTTAATTTAATCGGATAATTCACGCGGTACCCCTGAAGTTGGCCACTTTGCACAAAATACCCAAATTTTTTATCTGAAAAACTTAAAGAGGCCATAACTCGTGTTTACGAACTCAGAAAGTGAAGATTTTTTTTTTTAAATTGATCATCTTTCCGAGTACTACGATTTGACAGAAAAGTTTGACGAGTTTGGAACTCGTGACCAGGAGATATGCTCACTCAAAGTTTATTTGGCTGAAAAAACTTTAACGCACAATCAATACTATATATTAATTCCAGAAACCAAGAGACTTTCATGTAATTAAAGAAAGTTATACAAATTAATTATACTATATAGTTTTAACTCACTAGCACCGTGTGATGGACCCGATTAAGGGATCTCAATGCAAATATTATATAGTTTGGGTTAAAATTAAATAATACAGAATTTTGGTAATTTTCCTAAACATTTGTAAGATACTAAAACATGTTCAATTTCCTTAAGAAAAATAAGTAATTAAAATAGTAAATTTCCTTAAAATGAAATAATTAATTAAGATGATCAATTTCAAGGAGATTAAAAGAAAAAAGATGCTTGGTAATTTTCCTAAATATTTATAGCAGACTAGAGGATAGTCAATTTCCTTAAAATAAAATAATTAATAAGTATAAACATGCACACTTATGGTATTAATTATTATCATCATAAAATTATATATTAAATTTAAAATCTATGCAATTTTATTAAACTTTATAGTTTAATAAAGAAAAGAAAAGAATTGTAGTATGTTTATATAAATATATAATCCTCTTAAAATTGCATGTCTAAGTAGTAAAAGTAATTTCGTCAATAAAGAAAAGAATTGTAGTAACATTGGATATAGTTATATGATTTTTTTTGTGAAAAGATATAGTTATATGATAGTAATAACTCATTTGAATAGTAAAAGTAGTAACAATGTTATCAGCGAGATTAGTGAAATTGGTAGAAATAACAACGGGAGTAGTGAAGTAATCGATATTAATGCAGCAATAGTGAAAGTAACAATAATTAGACGAGAGTAGTGAAATTATAAATATTAATGCTACATTAGTGACAGTAACAATAATTACGACAGAATTAGTGAAAGTAACAATGATTACGGACAAATAGTGAAATAGTATTACTATTGTTTCATTAATAAGTGTAAAATATTAATAGCGGGGTAGTAAATTTGTCTCAAAATTTATTTCATCGTAATTTTAGGATATGTCATAGAAAAATATATTAATGATAAATTTATAGATTATGCAACTTTAAATAATTTTATTTAATGAAAAAAAATTAATGATAGGTTGTCTTTCCATTTTTTTGTTTTCTACTACTTTTTTCCTTTTTTTGGGGTTTTTATATGGGTACCCTCACCTATTGCAATTTCTAAGTTGTACCCTTACTTTTTTTTCATATTCTTAATTGTATCCTTAAACTCCACTGTTAACCAATCTGCGTGACCATCATATCATATCAATACTATATATTAAATCCAGAAACCAAGTGACTTTAATGTAATTAAAGAAAGTTATGCAAATTAATTATACTATATAGTTTTAAATCACTAACACCGTGTGATTGACCCGATTAAGGGATCTCAATGCAAATATTACATAGTTTGTGTTAAAATTAAATTATATAGAAGCTTGGTAATTTTCCTAAACATTTGTAAGAGACTAAAACATGGTCAATTTCCTTAAAATAAAATAATTAATGAAGATGGACAATTTCCTTAAAATAAAAATAATTAATTAAAATGGTCAATTTCAAGGAGACTAAAAGAAAGAAGATGCGTGGTAATTTTTCTAAATATTTATAGAAGACTAGAAGATGGTCAATTTCCTTAAAATAAAATAATTAATTAGTATAAACATGCACACTTATGGTATTAATTATTATCATCATAAAATTATATATTAAATTTAAAATCTATGCAATTTTATTAAACTTTATAGTTTATTAAATGTATAGAGATGTTAATTATTTAACATACAAAAATATAATATAAGTAGGTTATAAATAATTCAAGTTAGATTCCATAATATATAATATTGCATAATTTTTTCGATTTGATTTAATGCATATATGTAATATATTTATATAAATATATAATCCTCTTAAAATTACATGCTAAGTAGTAAAAGTAATTTCGTCAGTAAAAAAAATAATTATAATAACATTGGATATAGTTATATGATAGTAATTACTCATTTGAATAGTAAAAGTAACAATATTATCAGCGAGATTAGTGAAAGTGGTAGAAATAACAACGGGAATAATGAATTAATCAATATTAATGCGGCAATAGTGAAAGTAACAATAATTACGGCGGGAGTAATGAAATTATCAATAATAATGTGGCATTAGTGACAGTAACAATAATTTCGGCGGGAGTAGTGAAAGTAACAATGATTACGGACAAGTAGTGAAATGTTATTACTATTGTTTCATTAATAAGAGTAAAATATTAATAGCGGGAATAATGAATTTGTCTCAAAATTTATTTTATCGTAATTTTAGGATATGTCATAGAAAAATATATTAATGATAAATTTATGGGTTATGCAACTTTAAATAATTTTATTTAATGATAAAAAAAATTTAATGCTAAGTAGAGGTAGCCCGGACGTAGCCGGGCACCAATACTAGTAACTCCTAGTAGCGGAATCCAAATGCGACAATTTTTTTTTCAAATTGTAGTTCTCGGAAAGATGAGCGATTTGGAAAAAAAATTCGTCACTTTTGGAACTCGTAAACACGAGTTATGACCTCTTTAAGATTTCCGGATCAAAAATTTGGGTATTTCATGCAAAGTGGCAAACCTTAGGGATACCGCGTGAATTATAGTAACCATTAATCTCCCTAAACCGAATATTCGTCTTAACATTAGAACGTGTTAAAATATCATCTTATTTGATCATATAAGACAAATCTCCGATATTTTGGTGCATGACCTCCACTTTATATGAGCACATCTCAAAATTAAAATAAATTACTTTGTCCCTTTTTCAATCGATTACTAGTAGTAGCTAATAGCTTCACAAAAATAAAATATCTTTACCAATAACAATTCGACAAAAATCTCAAGTTTGTATATGAAAATAAAGTATAAAGCAAAAAAGTGCATAAAAGAAACGGATAATTCACGTGGTACCCTTAAAGTTTGCCACTTTGCACAAAATATCCAAATTTTTGATCCGGAAAACTTAAAGAGGCCAAAACTCGTGTTTACGAACTCAGAAAGTGAAATTTTTTGTTTTCAAATCGATCATCTTTCCGAGAACTATGATTTGATAAAAAATTTTGACTAGCTTGGAACTCGTGACCAAGAGATATGATCACTCAAAGTTTGTTCGCTCGGAAAAACTTTGACGCACAATAACTCCTAGCAACGGATCCAAATACGACAATTTTTTTTTTCCAAATTGTAGTTCTCGGAAAGATAAGCGATTTGGAAAAAAAAAACGTCACTTTTTGAACTAGTAAACGGGAATTATGACCTCTTTAAATTTTTCGGATCAAAAATTTGGGTATTTCGTGCAAAAGTGGCAAACTTCAAGGGTAACATCATTTTCTTTGGACCAAAAATTCAATTCTTAAATACAAACGTTCATCCTAGAAGAAATGTATTAGCTGGATGTCAAATACTTAAAATACCACTATGTCGACACTCGACTAGGGGTGCTAACGAGCCGAGCCGAGCCCGAGCTTGGCCTTGCTCGGCTTGTGCTCAAGAACCAAAACTCGAGCTCGAGCCGATCTCGAGCTTACCCGAGCTTGAAAAAAATGTGCTCGTTATAAAGCTTGCGAGCTTTAACGCGAGCTCGAGCCAAACTCGAGCCCAAGTCGAGCCTATATAAAATTGTTTATTTTTTTTATTTTTTTTCTTTCGATATTTTCAATAATAAGGCTCAAGGGTTATATGTAAAAATATTTGGCAAATCAGCGAGACATTTGATATATGTGATACAAAAATATAATTATGATAAAATATTTTTATAAAATATCAGTAATATCTTATGTAATCACACAAATTTGAGCTGCTCGCGAGCTTTTCGAGTCGAGCCAGCCTTTGCTCGGCTTGACTTGTTAAGCTCGCGAGCCGAGTCCGAGCCCGAGCCGAGCTCGCACGAGCCGAGCTTTGACCGAGCTTTGACCGAGCCGATCTCGAATAGTTCGCGAGCTGTCTCGTCTCATTAACACCCCTACACTCGACAAGTTTAAATTTAAAATAAAAACGTCAATTTCTATTTATATATTTTACATTTGAAATATTAAATATTTTTGTGATATTCTTGTATGTTCTTCAATTCTAAAAGACTAAGACCTCTTAATCAAATTAGGTCAGCTCCCAACTGCTAATTGCTTGCCATAGGTTAATTATTAACAAATGTTAATGCTTGAACCAATTGTTTTACTCAAGTTGTTTGTGGAAGCTAAGTAAAGTTGTTAATTAATGTCGTTTATCATCCATTTCCCACCCCAATTAGTCTTGCTGAAGACGGGTCGGAGCAAGTGACGGATAATGTCACTCACAAAACGGATAGGGGGACAAGGTGGGGGCATCCCCATATGCTTCCCTCTCTCCTTTATTTGGGTCATTTGTGAGGAAAAATGGTATCCGTCACTCTAAAGTGACGGATACGTGCCGTCACAAATGAGATTTTGTGTTCCCACATTGAATGTTTATATACTCCCTCCTATTCATTTTAACTTTCCACTTTCAAAAGGGGCACGCAAATTAAGGGGAGAGTTATTTTATTGTAAAGTATTGTGGTGATGTAAGGTAATTGGAGAGAGGGAAGGTATTATTGTGGGGTAAGATGATTAAAATAAGATAAAGTATAACTATTGTGGGGTAAGTTGATTAAAATAAGTATAAAACTTTACTAAATAAGGAAAGGAGGAGAGTTATATGAATAAATGAAAAAGGAAAGGGGAGAGTTAAAATGAATAGGAGGGAGTATTTTTTAGTGTAAACCGGGATGTCCTCCGTCGATAACAATGTATAATCTCATTGCCGCGAGTGCTCTCATGAAGAGGTAAACAATTGGTCAAAGAGTTTGCTCCATTCTTATGAGCAGGATAAAACCCCTGACCTCATGGTTAAGGGATGAGGTAATCAACCACCACACCAAACCCATTTGGTTGTTATTTTTTTGTGCGTAAAGGGAGCCACATGCGTCATATGTCGTTGACGAGAATTGGGCTCGTGTCATAAATAACTCTCTTTATGACTTTACCAACTAAACTAACCGACATCGGATGAGATCGCCGATTTGGACCGGGTCATTCGGATCGGATCATTTTCGAGTCAACTATTATATTAGGTCAAGTCAAATCACGTTCAAATCAAGTTCGGGCATCGGGTCAGGTACGGGTTGGATTATTCAGGTTGGGTCAATTTTACGAGATCTCAAGGCTTGCCCACAATTACACCCTATTTGAAGGCCCAATATTTCTACCAAAATCATACCCATTAAGCCCAATAATCTGGCGGTTCATCTCGTTACTCATTACTTCACACTTCACAGTCGACAGTCGAATGCTGAAAGGCGAAAGCACAGTGCAGGTATTGTATTCTCTCTTCTCCTTCATTTTATTAATTTTGCATTTAATTAGTTTGCCGTAACTTATAAGACGGTTTTACGCAAATATGATTTTATATCATGTTATTTTGTAAGGCCGTCTTACGCGAGTAATTGTGTTTTTCATATGTATGTTACATTTATAGCCTTAACGCTGTTAACCCAGTTTGTTAAGGCCTAAGGGTATGTTTTAGTTTAGTTGATGAGATTAACTCACTTTCTGAGCTGCTAATTTATGATGATTGATTGATTGATTGATTGACTGATTGTCGCTAATCCTTAATTGTTTTTACATTCTTGTTAATTAGGATTATTTGAATCAAACAGTTTAATTAATAATTGATGCAGGATGTAAAAAGATACAATCTTTATGCAATTCATGATGTTGGATTGATGGTTTATTATTATTAGAGTTTAAAATTAAGAGGATCATTAATTTGATATGGGTTTGATTCAATCTTTTTTGGGTTATTTGATGTAAAAAGTTTAATAATTGATGTAAGATTTAAAAAGATACAATCTTTATGCAATTCATTATGTTGGGATTAAGGGTAATCATTAATGTGATATGGGTTTGATTCAATCTTTTTTGATAGATTGTTTAATTTGAGTAAAATGGTTAATGTAGGGGATGCCTAGAAGGTATTCGTTAAAATGCCGGAATGATCGAGTCCGAATTTTGTGAATTCATATTTTTGGTTGGTGTAGGATTGTAGGGGATGCCTAGATGATGAATGTTAGTCTGTGGATGTAATAATTAGATAGATAGCTTTGAAAAATACATATTGTTAAGTCTTAGAAGTGTCGAGAGTCGAGACTGTCGACGACTGATTGCTTCATCAAAAGGTGTTGTAAAAGTGTTTCGCTGGTAATGGCGTTAATTGAATAACTAGTGCATATACTTTCATGTGTTGTGCGTATGATTTTCTGACGGTTTTTGAAAGTTGAGTGATATAAGCAATTAAAAGGTAACTGGAGTAGAGAGTTTTAGCCTCTTAGACTCTTAGTTTAGTTTCGGACCCTAGGGGCTAGGGGTGTCTTGCTCCGTGGATAACCGTGAATGGGTTCATGTCAATTGATCAGATTTCTGTACAGCAATGTCAACCGTCATCCTCTGTATTTAACTTGTGTTGTCTACTTGTCTTCTTTTACATGCCATATTGTCTTTCGTATTCAATTCGAAACTAACGACCTCAGCTTTTTTCGACCACTTGTGGCTGTAGGATGACTTCCCAGGCGGTCTTGGTGTTCACCACTTACTCCAACTCTGAAGGTATATTAGTGAATGTGAATTGTTGTTTGAGGATGGTGGTTATTTGACCACCCTGAAAAAGAACCGTCTATAACTCTCTGTGACCGCCAAATGAGTCGTTTTTGCCCGCCTTTCACTTCAATTTGGAGGTTGTACAGGCATGGTCTTACCCCTAAATCCAGAATTGGATTACCATCCGAACAATTGCCGTCTGTGTTCAATTCTTCTTTTCATCATCTTTGTCTCCTGACAGTGAATACAATGCACAAAACGGCTGATTCTCAACTTAATATCCCTTACTCCCTCGCATATATCAAGTCGGTCCCATGCTTTCCTCCGTCAAATTATTCCCGTATACAGTGGTACTTTTCGCCTGGTAGACCTCGGTCTGGAGCTTATAGGCAGCGGGTTAATAGAAGACTCAGATTGGCTAGAAAGCCCGTACTTGACGTTGCTCAGTTCAACAAGGTCGTATCCCAACTTCCTGCAAGATTTACTGCAGATGATCTGCACAATGTCCTTGCCCTGGAAAACGACTCTTTCGTATGCTTAGAACTGTTTAATTGGGCGTCAAAACAACATAGGTTCGAACACAGTGTACCGACCTTCCACAAAACCATTCAGAAACTTGGGATTGCTGGTATGATCGAGGAAATGTACGATGTGGTTGACCAAGTCCTTGCTCGTCCAAATTTTGGATCAGAGGCCCTGTATAATACAATCATCTATTACTACACTAAAGCACGGAAGCTTAGCAGAGCTGTTACAGTGTTTAAACACATGAAGAAAGTCGAGAATTCAGACTGTAAGCCGTCAATCAAGACATACAACCTTTTATTTGCTGCGTTTCTAGCTCGCGGACAGAATACATACATCAATCACATGTATATGGGGACAATGGTGTCCCTTTTCAAACAAATGATCAACGATGGAATTGAGCCTGACATCTTTTCTCTTAATGCGATGATACAAGGGTATGTGTTGTCCAATCATGTCAATGATGCATTGAGGATATTTCATCAGATGGGTGTCGTTTATACTACGGTTCCCGACTCACTCACTTATAATCACCTTATTTACGGACTCTGCGCTCAAAGCAGGACGAACAATGCTAGTGAGTTATTCAACCGTATGAGGGAAAAAGGGTTTGATGCTAGTGGCAAGACATATAACTCGTTTGTGAATGCACTAGCCCTTGTTGGAGAGGTTGACAAAGCTCTGAAATACTTGTGGGAGATGATTGGAAACCGAAAGTCTGCAGATTTCATTACCTACAACACGGTTCTTGATGAGTTCTGTCGAAAAGGAAGAGCTGCTGAGGCATTAAACTTGCTGAAAGAGTTTAAGGAGAAGCGCCTTGTTGACGAGGTTGCTTATAACAAGCTACTTATCGTCCTCAAAGATGATTTTAGAGTCAGAAAGAATCACTCCTGTATAAGCTGAAGAGATACTTGATGTGTCGTTGCTGAGAGCCTTTTATTGCCGAGTAAAGAGCCAGGAATAGCATATATGTGGGCTCAAAGCTTCGCTTCTGTTCTTTGGGACTTGGAACTTGCAAAACAGATACGACCCAAATATCCCGAGTTCCTGACTGAATTGGACCTGGACGAAATTACTCAGAAAATAAGCTGAAGCCGAAATTGACCTGAAAATGATCCCATCCAAAAATTGACCTGATCAGAAATGATTCCATCCAAAAATTCCGACCACAGAAGCGCTGTCCGATTTCTGTTAAGTGGGTTGGGATGTTGGAAAGAAAATGTATCTTAGGAATGTAAAACTGTGGTGGATTTTTAAAAATCATGCTTAAAATTGTTGTATAATGGTATAGTTGTATGTCATCGTCCTTTTTTTTTTGACGGATTGATTTTATGACGAATTTTTGATAAATTTAGAAGTTACACCTTGATTTTTGTATACAAATATTTTCAGAAAAGTACATTTTATATGTTTGTGTTTTGTTGATATATTTCGGGATATTTGAATGGTCAAATGTATTTCAGCTCGATATAGAACGGTTCGTTTCTTGTAGATGATCACCTCGTAGATTCTGCTTTAAAAAGGTCGATAGAAAACGAGTTTGACACCCCGTATAAAACAATCTAGCCTCGAGATACTCGAATGGGTAAACTATATATGAACGGAATTACTTAAACCGTCAAATGTAGAGGTGACAATCGGGTTAGTCGGGTCGGGAGTGGGCCGGGTAAAGTTGGGTAGGGTTGGTTCGGGTTCCTGTCATTGATCATCCGGCCATGTCGCATTACGGGTTGACGTTGGTTCGGTTTCGGTTCACAACGTTCTCGGATTCTATCAGGTCGGGTCGGGTTTTACTTGCAAGCTCTAGCTCAAATTGCTCCGGCCCATATCCTATCCGACTCGACCCGACCAAA
This sequence comes from Silene latifolia, assembly GCF_048544455.1. Taxonomy (NCBI): domain Eukaryota; kingdom Viridiplantae; phylum Streptophyta; class Magnoliopsida; order Caryophyllales; family Caryophyllaceae; genus Silene; species Silene latifolia. Next base: position 3,004,937 of record NC_133530.1, on the reverse strand, counting down.
CAAATGATATTTACCGGACCAAGGTAACAAATAAAACCGTTTATTGTTACACAACTGTTTCTACATGCAATCGGCGTTATTCCTTTGTTTTTTTTTTAGCTTCACTAAAGCAAGGGTTTAAAATTGAAAGGTCTTTCTTTCTTCTCTCCTTTTTACAATAATTAGTATCTGCATAATTGTTCTGAATTTCATGTTATATGTTACGGAGTATAAGAAAACCCTAGTCTTTATTTGTTGCTATATTAATAATCAATTGAATTGTTGATCGGCGACGTCGAAAAATGCAGAAAGCCCTAATTTTGGGGAGTATATGATCATAGTTTTTGTATAATTGGTAATTCTGAATGTAGATGAATGTGTTATGATCTGGGTTTTTGTCGGTTCTTGTTGTTGATGTAATTTTAGGAATGCCTTGAAGATGTTTGTTGAAATGCCTCAATGACTAGTTGACTATATATGATGGTAAAGTATAAAAAATTGTGTCTTTTGATTTGATTTTGGGAGTTGATTAATGTTTTGAGTGTAGAAATTGATACACATTGTTCATGAAATGCTGAATATGTAAACTCGTTTCGTAATAACTCGTAAGTAAGGCTATAAGATTGGACATTGTGAGACTTGTTTTGGAGATGGCAAGGTTATTTTGGACTCAGTGTGAAAAAGTTAGGGGAGTGATAACATCACTCACAAATCAACCGCGCCACTCAGTATTTGTAATTTTAAGTTTAACTAAACAGCCGCTCAATCTCCGCTTGTGTAGGCTTGTAGCTACATCTCATCATTTCTAATTTAGCTCGCTATTATGTTCTTCGGCTTTCGAGAAGATAATTGCGAGCCCATGTGACTTAATTGTACTTTTGGGGACTCTTTTTCCTCTTGGTGTGAGTTAGTTAATCTAGCTTGTGAAAAACTATCTTCCTTCTATGTTATCATCTATGTTTAAATTGTATTGATCCCGATTAACTGATTGTGTTAGTGATTCGCTTGTTTTAGAGCATGTTTGGTGCAAAAATTTGGATTGGTGTGCTCTTTGTATGTAAAGTTTTATCACACTTGCAAAAAAGTTGAAATGGCTTATTGACCAAAAAGAGCTGTAAATATCTTTTTTATTTGGCACGTCTTGTTTGTGTTTTATATCACAAGTTCCTAACCTTTTTGCCATTGATGTCCTTTGCCTTCTTGCCAGTTAATGGAGTCAGATAAGACGGTAACTGATGACCATGAGGAAGAAGAATATGTTCTACTTGATCTCGATGCTGTTTGTTGCAAAGTTGACATCCCTCCAGATGAACCATATGTTCTTTCTGTATGTTCTTATGCTTGTTTTCTAAATGGGATGTATTTTGAGCTTATGGGTCATATCAAGCTAGATTATGGATTCCTTATGGCTTTTGGTATATTTCAAATTTATGCATTTTCTGTCACTACTCTGAGCAACATGCTTGTTCTACTACATCACACCTAATTGGACATATTCCGCCCATGCAAAGTTTTAGTGTTCTACTCATTTCGTAGTTTGTTTTTCCTAAAACGTTTTTTGACGCGATTTTCATGATGGTCATCTGGAAACAACCTCTTTGTATGATTGTATTGTTAATACAAGGGTAACACTATGTATATTCAGCCCTCTTTACCTTTGCCTTTTTGCGAGACTTCTTGAGTCATTGGAATAATGTCGCTGTTGTACTCAATTACTCATATATGGTGTAATTTCTCGTCTTGCAATGACATGCGTTCACATGAGAACATATTGTTCGATAAGTTATAGATATATTCCCATTGGAGTTACATACTCTGTAGTATTCTTGTTATTTCACCCTCCGTCCCACCCAGTGACCCAGTAGTGCACGTTCTTTTGAATAAGTAGTCCTCATTTTCTGCCATATAAACACGGCTCAAAAAGAAAAGCCATAGGCTGAGACTGAGACTGAGACTGACCAAAAATATCATTTGCAAATTATTGGCTAGGACCGAGGAGGTAGCTTTTTGATATGATGCTAATATGAGCCCTTCGTATGCATTTTATAGATTCACTTGTGACTATGCCCCCTCCCTTTTCCGTGCTCTTTGAAAGCAAAGATGGCAAATGCTGGTATTATACATTTACTGCAGTAATTTGTGAGCATAAAATTGTAGCTCTACGCAGTCTACTTTAATAGGACATGACTGGATGGTGATTATGTTCTTTGCTATGCTCCATGTTTCACCAACTTAACTTATTCTTTCACTGTCGTGCTTACATATTGAACGATTGGGAATTTTTTTGATGCAGGGATTAGATACACTCAACCCCATATTGACAATAGGAGACAAACTAAAGCTTGTATGTTTCCGGTCCCTCCTGTGTTATTTCTAACTACCGTATTTTATTTTTTGTTGCAATTTCGCACGGGTCCTAAGCTAGTTTACATATATGAATATGATGGTTGATATATAGACCAACTGCTGGAATCTTTGTTATGGTTAACTTCCCGGTTCTATCACACTGACGTCTTATATTTGCAGATAGGAGATTATGAGGAGACAATTGGGACATGCTTAATGTTTTCAGAGAAAGGTAAACTGATGCTTCCTTTCCTCTGTTTATTTTGGCAATTAAATTTATCTAAACAAAAAGCCACGGAGCTGCAGCTGCTAATAAGTAGCACTGTAGCAGTATCAGAAGTACAGCAAAGTACCTCAAAAATTTAAAAACCAAGATTTCCGACCAAACACAAGACAAAGTAAAACAAAAACAAGCATCAGTTTTTCGAAAAAAAATCCACTCATGATAGTCTTTACACTACGTGTATGAACATCCCCAGAGGATTCAATTTTCCATTTATGTTTCTAAATTGAAAGACGACTGTCAAAAAACTTATAGAACAGTGACGTGAGAATCTAACGGAGAAGAGACTACCATCTGCTTGTATTTGTCATTTTAGTGCTTTCCACTGAATATATGTTACTCTGTATAAAAAAGCATACATTATGGTATCCATTTAGGTGTAGCATTATATATGCAAACGCGCTCTAGTTTGCCATATTTCTGTAGAGCTGGAAATCTGGAATAGTGATCACAGAAACAATGGTAACAATGGTAACGTCTCAGAGAAATATTGTGATGATTGATATATACATCGTTTACTAAGCATTTGTATGCAAGAAGGCAAACTTTTTTTTTCGTAGAGAGACTGAGAGGTCAATTTTGATGCCGATGATCTTTAAGTTGATTTAAAAAAAAAAAAAAGATAAACCTTTCCTTAAAAGTTGATTTTTTTTTTGGTTTCATTCTAATAATCGTATTATACTACTCTTGAATCGTTGGTCTGCCCCTGTATCGTGTGAGGATGGGGGTCCGAGGTTTCATGTGTTTCATACTTTCATGAGTGCCTCTCAGAATTTTTAATCAAAATTTTCTGTGGTTTCTGACAGAAACGGCAAAGTCGGTCAAGCAAGTGAAGCCGGTAGCATCTCTCCAGAAGATACTTAAATTCAGATTTCTTTCGGAAGCTGATGGGAAAGATTCGACAGAAAACCCACCTGATGTACCTGAGCACATAAGAGCCGCTTCCACAGATAACCCATCTGATCTACCTGAGCACATAGGAGCCGCTTCGACAGAGAACCCACCTGATCTACCTGAGCACATGGCAGCCGCTAATGACGATTAGAGAATGACACTTTGTTGGTCCAATGGTTCAATCGGCAGCTTAATTAACTTCCTCTGGCAGATCAGCATACAAAGCTGTGTGTACCGTCAACTAATTTAACCAATTGTATATATTTAGTTCACAATTCTTGTTTCAGACCGACACTTTTGGTCTTATTTGTCAGACGATTAAAATGTTGCCATTTTTTAAGAAAATGTAACCAATTAATTCACAAAATGTTATGACTAGATGTGTCATTTTTTACCCTGAAAATGATGTGAACAATAATAGTAACATGTTATTAGAAAATAACAACATTTTATTGTAAAATGATGACAAGTTACCCGTCTTATTTCAGACCAAAAGCAATGGTCTTAAGAAAAACGGACCGTATTTAGTTAGTGTGTTAACTGAAACATGCTACACATTTGATGGTAAAACTAAAATAACTATGCCTATAAAACATTAAACTATCAGTTCGTCCCTACAATCAAATAATTTATTCTACTTTTTTAATAAACTTATTACGACTACGAAGTACTTCGTTATTCATGGCGATAATTACCACTTTCGCGTATTATATTATTTATTCATGATAATATGTTAATTACGGTGATTATACATTTAATTAGAGCTCCAATCATGCTTCTTTACGAGTGATCCATTTTTTAACATATACATGCCCTCATATTTTGCCATCCATAAACATATACCGTTACCACAATTGTTGGTAAAATCACTCTCTTCTTTGAATGCAACAAAATTAACATGTCCATGAGAACAATTTCCGTCACATATTACTCTTCTTTTGCCATAACGCTTTATTTTGATTATGTGCTCAAACTTTTGTAAAGTTTCGAGTTTTTTCGCTCCTAAATCTCTATTACTACCGGTTTTACAATGAAGGTTAAGTGTATCCGGCATCTGATTTTCGACTTGAACAGACCATTGCGTACCCGTTGATGGGTGTGTTACATAGCTCAATATCAGGAACCATATTAAATAGTTTAGATTACCCATTTTCATTAACTTTTCCTTGCTTCGAGTTTTTGTTGTTATTTAAGAATTTGTTTACTCCCATCTTATTTATATGCAATTAAAGTGTTCGAAAATTTTAATATTTTTGAATCCATTTGGATATGTTGATTCTGGAAAAAAAAAGAAACATATAAGGGATGTACCATCTTATACTTTATTTTTTTTTTAGCATATGTATATTTTTTCTGAGTTTATTAAAGTTTATAAGTTAGAATTTAATTTTTTTTTCCCGTCCAAACTCAAGTTTAATTAAGCTTATGTGTAATATTTTTGAGTTAAGTTTTTGAGCTTAACGTTTAAGTGAATGGCTCAAAAACTTTATAGTAAAATTTATATTTGAAACAAAAATCAAAAATTTTATTCTAATGCTCATAAATTATACAATTGGTAGTAGTACATCGGATATGTATAATTCACTTACTGGTGATTCTGATTGAAACTTTATTAGGTGTGATACTCCTCCACATATATATAGTACCTTTTAAAGATTTTGTTTATGAGATGTTATTTTAGAAAATAAATGATTACTTTTGCATTTTGTATGAATCTAACTATTAACCATAAATTTTTCACAATTGTAGATATTTTTATAACACGGTGAGATCGAACCAATACATATGGTAATATTGTATTCATTCATTGATTGATTGATACATCAATATATAAGACCGTGACATTATTTGGCAGTCGATATATTGTTAATAACAGAAGAAACAAATTATAATGACAAATTTTGTGACATGTTAACTTTAAAATAAAGTTAGCCGAATTAATGAATTATTATATGTTAACTTTTATGATTTTATAATGAGAAATCGAAGATATACTTATATAGGGTTTTCTAACATGTACCCTTATAGCACATGTTAATAACTTAATTAGAAAAACTTTATTGAGAATAAATCATGAAAAATAGATGTATAGTATAGTAATAGTAGTATGGGGTTCTAAATCCATACTTGCCTAATCTTGTTTGGTTCACCATAAATTATAGAAGGGAGGAATGAAGTTTGAATCCAAGGTAGAGGGTGGGTATGAGATTCCAAAGGGTTGATATGGAGTTAGAATCCATTGAGTTTCTAACTCCATTCCAAATCACCCCAACCAAACACTAGAATGGATTGAATCCATTCCAATCCATTCCAAAAGTTCCAACCAAACACTAGTGAGATATTTTCAACAAACTTTTTATAATTAACTTATTAACAATCAGGTTTCATTAAGTTGAGGTCAATCCGAATTTCCCCATCCGAGTCAAATTCCGGTCCATTGTTTGCGGTCGAGACATTCATCAGGACATATCAACTTTGCTAGGTCTAATAATCATCGCAAAAAGATCACAAATTGTCATTTGTGAAAGACAAAATCCGCCACAAGCCTGTGACGTGAGACAAAGGGGCGAGTGAGAGAGGGTTGTGGGTAGACGTGACAAAATTGACCCAACCTGAATGACCGACCTGACCAGTATAATCCAACCCAAATGTTTATTGTTGCACACTAATTATTATCTATAATAATTTGATAATAGTTGACCCAAAAATGACATAACCCGAATTGACCTGATCCGATCCAAAATCTACAAACCTGAAATTACCCGACCTGATTAACCCGTTTTGCAGGTCTAATTGTGAGGGGTTACGAGTTTGTAACCATCACAAGCAAAACGGGCTGAAAGATGATATAGTTTGTTGCAAAGTTTTGTTTTGCGACAGGACCAATTGTTACCCTCGGCAAACACTAGCGAGATCTTATTGTAACACAATTAGTCCTTAAAATAACAGTCGCTCCCTCACAAAAAAATCTAACAGCCGCTCCTATTTATAAGCTGTCATTCCCTCACAAAAAAACCTAACGGCCGCTCAATCTCTTACACAAGAAAAAAAAAATGGCAACAAATCAAATCCTGCGTCTCATTGACGCCGAGATGCTGAAACTAAACAACTTTGTTAAAAGATGTAATGATATCAAGGCAAAGAAGGTAGAGTTCTCTGCTCTATCTGAAGAAGATAAACAACTAGTGTCTTCATACTTGTATATCGAAGAGGTCAGGGCTATTTTAGTTGAGGTCAGGGCTATTTTAGTTGATTTGAGGATGAGGGTTGAGGAAAACTTTAAACGAGAGCTTTCAGATACTCCGTATTACAATGGAAAATCTTCAAGGAGTGATTGTTGCTGCTCAACAAGTCAGTCAGGTGACCCAAATCTGTGAAGATTTGGGTCACTGCACTGAAAGAAACATCGATTGCTTTGATGGAGATGGTGAAGGCTACCGCAGCTTCTCTCATGTAACAACAAGCAGCACAAAACCTCTGAAAAAAAAGTGGAGTCTCAGATCTCTTCCCAAGTTGAAGAAGAAGGATAAGGATACCGGGTCTTCTTCTTAAATGAATGATGATGAAGGATGATGAAGAGATGCTGGATCTGAAAGAGGGTGGAAAGTATGCCGGATCTGAAGATGGAAGAATTCTAAAGCTTAGTTAAATTAGTGATTATGTTTAGTTTAGTTAAATTAGTGTTTATGTTTAGTTAAATTAGTGATTATGCTTAGTTTTAGTTAAATTAGTTGTCCCTAATTACTTTCTCTTAGTGTAGGGAAAGTTAGGTTAACAATGTTTAATCCTTATGTTTAAGGACATTTTTATATAATATAAAATCTATTTTATTAAGTCAACGTTTATTAGTCCGTGTACAAAAGGCCGTATTTGCAATAACACTGGGCCATACGGACAAAAGAGCCTCGTAAGAAAAAAAAATTATTTACCAATACGTATATTGTCATAATATATCATCAAAATATATTTATTGTTATGCATATGGTCACAAGTTACTAAACTTTTACCACAATTTATTTTTATTTTGTCACGAATATTGTTACATTTGTGCTTCTGTTTTTGTTTTTGGTTGTTGGTGCGTAGTGGGTTTTATGTTATTTTCTTTAGTTTTTTACATTTTACATTGTTTTTCTATTTTTCTTTTTATAGGTCACATGATGTGTTTGATATTTTATTTTCTTTGGTTATTATTTTTTCTTCTTGCACTACCGTATTTTTTTTTTGTTTGATATTTTTTTCAGTTATTTTTCTCTCTTTACTTTTATTTGTCTTTATTTTATTCCAACAATAAACGTGGAACTATAAAATTTAATATGTATTTTAATTTTGGATTAATTGATGAAAATAATCCAAACTATACCTCATATTCTCCTTGCCTCCCCTTTTACTCTGGTCTTATTATGATTTTTTGGTATTTTGAAAGTCTTTCACTTTCATTTGCCTTTCACATCGCGAGGATGTTATAGGTTGATTTCAATTAACCTAGTTTCTTTACCTCATAAAAAAGAAAAAAAAAATCAATTTAAGTGGACGTTAAAATGACGCAATTTATTTCTGAGTTCTGATGGATTGGTGGTATGAGATGTAAATCTGTAATAGTACAATCCTATCCTCTCAGTTTCTCACATACTCCTACAGTCCTACTACACTCGTCCTTTATTTGGCCTCTTTATCTTTGCCCTTTATTTTCGGTTGCAGAATTTGTGAAACCTTTATTAGCAAAGACTCTGCATTTCTCATCATTATTGTCTTTTGTTCTGTGCGTTGGCAAACACACTACCCAACTACGACGACTACTCAACAAATTTTAAAATAAAACGATCTCACATGTAAATACGGTTTTTGTCCGTAAAAAAATCATTTATTTAGTGTTATAAATAAATTAGTTTAGAGTTTTTATAGAGTTTTTATTTTTGAATTACTTAATCATGCTAAATTAACACTTTATTAATTTTTTATATTTCACATCATTATATTTTAATATGAGAAAAAAATTGAATTGTAAAATTATTCAAGAAAATTGAGTAAAATTGAACTGTAAAATAATAGTGCTATCTCATTAATTGTTCATTTTTCTACTTATTGTATTTTGTTTCGAGCAAAAAAAAAATTTTAAATGAAAATTAATCTAAGAGAATTGGGTAATGTGCTGAAATGTTTTTTAAAAACTATTTTTTATACCAAAAAGCTAATGATTCTAATTTACAAATTCTCTCAAATTTTTTTGTTATGAAAGTAATCAAAAGATTTATAGTTTTTTTTATACATAGTATGAATAATATGGCTCAAGTCATTCTCAAATAATAGCATGATTCCACAACTCCTAAAACTGCCTCCATAACCCTTCACCACTTTCTTTTCAACCAACTTTCACATATTATTTTATTTATTATAGATATTATACCTTTCTTCATTTCATCTGCTAAAAAAACAAAAACGTAAAATTTGTCAAACAAACAAAAACGTGAAATTTGTCAAAAAAAAAAGGAAAATACTATGGCAACAATTATGGTACCAACAAGAGTGAAAGCCATGGAAGCATACAAAAAGACATATGAAGTCACGGTTCGGGTTCTTAGAAAATGGATTCGAGATTCGGATGAACAAGATGTTACGAAAAGAACAGTGTACGGAATGAAGTTCATTTGTATCGACAGTGAGGTAAATTTCTCTTACGATTTCAATATTTTCGTTTCCACTAAATAATGACTACCGTCTTCAATGTTAACAAATTTATATCGTTTAGGGTGAGCTAATTCAAGCAACTGTAGCAAACACACTTGTGCGGATTTTCAAACCAATAATGCACGAAGGAAAAATTTACACTATTTCGAAGTTTTTGACGGAAAAAAATATTGGAAGGATAGAGCAACTTTTCACAAATGTAGGATTGTGATGCAATTTACAACAAGAGTGAAAGAAGTTGATGGCCACGAAATACCATCTCAAGCGTTCACATTCGTAAGCATCGAAGATATTATTCATGGGAATGTCGAAAATGAATACTACATAGGTGAACAAACTCACTACTTTTTTATTTATGCAATCAAAAAAATAATCTAAAAAGAATAACAAATGTTTATTTTCATGTGAAGATGTCATCGGTGTTTTAACTCAATTTCACGAGTTTGAAGAAATTAAGGGATACAAGAAATTGTGCATTGACCTAATGGACGAACAATGAGCTTTTATACCATAATTCCCTTTTTTAATCTTATAATCTTAATTATGTAATCATTTCTCATTATTTAAATTTAAATTACAAACATTTACAGGAAAAGGAGAATAAAGCTAACTGTTTGGGAACGCTACTTTCCCAAGATAGCTAAGCTACAAGAACAATGCAAGTACTTGGATGAGAAACCAATTTTGGTCCTCAAATGTGTCCAAAGGAAGGAATGGTTTGGTAAGTATCAATTCACCCAATTTCCAAACATTCAGAATATATTTACATTTAAATTTATTTCCTTACGCCTTATAAATTTCGTATTACAACAGGTAACGTGTCGCTTTCAACAACAAGAGGGGCGACAAAATTTGAACTCAATCCAAACATTCCACAAGTAGAGGAGTTCAAAAACAGGTTTCATATTCTGTTTACAAACAACTTTACTTTTAAATTTTACTTCTATCGTGGTGTATAATAGTTAGTTGTTACGGAACCTTTAAAACTTTTATGTCCATGCAATGTTAAATCCCTACAATTTTTAACTTACACATTTTGACATAACTATGACCTAATATGTGTATAGTTTGATGATGATAACAAAAGTAAAACACTGAACTTCATGTTTAGATTATTGATATAGGGATTTGCCGTCACTTCCCAATCAAAAACAATTTATAAAACCAAATAAAAGTAGTATTTATTCGGGTGTCGAACACGAAGATGGCGGGGGTTAGATACTTGGTTTGTTTAAGTCTTTAGTTTAGTCAAACAAAATAAGATGTTGATTTATCTAAAACTAAGATGCAAACAAGTTAAATTAAACTAAATGGGATTGTATTCAATTGATGGAAGGCTAAGGTCTTTGGGTTCACAAAGGGCAATTAGGGGGAGAAACAAGGTCTAACAAGAAAAGGGTAATAACGGTGGTCAAGGGTTTAAGACTAATTTCTTAGTCACCTTAAGCTCCTCAATAAGTTGTCACTTGATCGAGATGAACTAGCTACAAATAAAGCATAAAGACTACCCAATAGCATGAGCACCAAGACGGATCGAATGCATCAAAGAGATGTTCTAACTTTCATTAAAACTCATCTATAAGCACTTCTAAAACTATCTAATAGCACAATGCACCAAGGTAAGCCAAACATGTTAATAAAATGTCCAATTTTCATTGAGGCATTTCCACAAACACTTCAAATGCATTAAGAGTAGAAACCACATAATCACCCAATTCAAAAGGTTAACAACCCAAATTCATCCCCTTAATTACCCAAATTCCCCCTATGACCTTAGATAAGACTACTCACTCATGTTCATGGGTGAGAAATTAACAGCAAATTGCAACAATAAACAAGTAAACATTGCAAACATGATAAAGACTAATACTTTTGATGAATAACAATTAAACAACATAAGAAATGTAAACAAATGAAAATAATGTAAACAAAAGATGAGAATTGTACCAACAAAGAGGAAAGTAACAATCTTGGACAATAATGGAATAATGAATTTCTTCTAATCTTCAAATACAACCCAATTAACTAATTGTATACTAATGAGAGATGAAGAACTTGCATAAACAAAGGAAGAATTTAACTAATAATTATAGAAAGATTGCAAATTTTATTGAATGAAAAATGAGAAAGGAAATATTAGGGTTCTTGAGTTACAATATTGAGAGAGAAGGATGGACTAATCTAATTTTCTATTCTAATGTGTTGGTAGTCTAATGTAATGGGTGTGTAGTGTAAGGTATAAATATCCTACTAATATTAATATAATAATAATAATTATAATAATCTAAAAAACTAATAATCGCTATTTCTAAACAAATGACACACGACACTTCAACAAAACAACAACAAAACAAAAACCAAAAAGGGGAAGGGGGAAACGGGACTCAAAATCACCAAAAGGGTGCTCGGCCGGTCGGCCGGCCGTCGGTTATGTGACCGGCAGGGAGTTCTCTGCTTATCTTTGTTGTATTTGCGAATAGGTGATGCCCAGCCGGTGGGTAGGCAGACGACTACCCGGCTGAGAACAACAATTGGTATGCGTGAGACGGTTGGTCGGCCGCCGGTGACAAGGCCGGCTGGGAGTTCTCTGATAAAAAGGGGAATAATTGTGATGTATTCCCAGCCGGGTAGGGGTCGGCGGTCGGTGGACCGGCTAGGAGTGCAATTATGGTGCGATTGATGTGAATTGATGCTGGGCTGCTGATGCAGGGGTTGTCGATCTTGTTGCTGCTCTGATGGCGGTGAGCAGTTGTCGATGGTGTTTGAATTGGTGGGGAATCAAGGCCGCTGCCGTTGTTATTGTTGACGCCACCGGTGATGGTGGTGGGGTGAATTGAGTGACGGATGATGGAGGTGGTTGAAGCTGCTGTCGTCGTTGATGATGGTGACTGTCGAGGTGAGGGAATGGTTGCTGTTGTTGGTATTGAAGCCATTGCTGCTGAGATGTAGCAGATGGAGTTGGGAGTATGAATGACGATGATGACTGGTGAATGATGGTGAAGGTGATGAAGGTGAAGCTGCCATGGTTGTGTGCGAGATGCAGGTGGTGATGAAAGTGAATGGAGGTGAGTGTATGGTTGCATGGCGACAGAATGGTGGTGATTTGCTGAATTTGTGGTTTGTCGTGGAGGACGATGGGTGTTCGTGTGCAGGTGGAATGGTTTGGGATTGGTGCAGGTCAGGTGATGCGAATGATGACGATGAAGGTCGAGTATGGTGGAGATGCAGGGGAGGTGTTGATGAATGGAAATGGCGGAAATGGTGGGTTGTTAATGTATGAATGGAGGAGGGTATTGTTGGTGGTGATGGAAGTGAATGAAAATGGTGGAGGAGGAGTGTTGTTGCTGGTGATTGGAGGTGCGAAAATGGTTGTGGATGTCGGAGGATTTGCAGGGGAGTTGCAGCTGAAGGCTTATGGATGGTGAAGTGTAACGAAGGGAGCAATAAGTGAGTAAGGAGGAAGACGGGTTAATTCCTTGTTGAAGTCAACGGGTCAAGCTTGACCGCCCTTTCCAAATTCATTTCCTTTTCTTCAATTAACTCCTTATTTATCCGTCTTATCTCCGTCTCGACCCAATTTGCTCCTCAATTTCCGTCTCATTATTCCTTCTTACCTACACATTATGATAAAATGATATTAATACTAATTATTATATAAAATCCGACTAATTATTAAATATAACTAATATGACTAATTACTACAAATTAGTTAACATAATTAGCCTTATAATCAATTAAGCACGCAAAAATCGAGTTGGAATAAGATATAAATACGGGGTAAAAATCGACTAAAATACTACTTATCAATTATCTAAATATCTGAATCTGCCAAAAAAAAGCCAATGAACGGTTTATATTTAAAACTATTGTTACACTAGGAAGGAAATTATCCGTTTTTTTTTATGACATATAATGTGTATAGTTTGATGATGATAACAAAAGTAAAACACTGAACTTCATGTTTAGATTATCTACTTATCTGAATCTGCCAAAAAAACAGCCAATGAATGGTTTATATTTAAAACTATGGTTACACTAGGGAGGAAATTTTCCGTTGTTTGTTATAGAAGCACTGTTTTGCCTGCAATATTTTACCTTTTTATAACCGATAAACACTGCTATATTTACAACTACAACAAGAACACTCTTTTTTGCACCTTCCAAAACGACCCAAACCCGAATACAAATCACACAGCCCTTTCACCAGTGACTGGTAGGAGAGTGCCGTTTATATTATGATTATAAGAATCTGTGAAACTCAGTCGTTGGTGTATGTTTTACTCGATATTTAACCCATTAGATTATTATAATATTCTAAGTAGCATAAATCAATGACATACCTTTTATAATTTGATGACAACTTCATTATAATGCGACTTTGAAGGATCAAGGCCATATCAAATGATGCTATTTCTGGTCCAATTGGGGAAGCATCCAAGGAAAGTAACATCCTCGCAGGTGCAAAAATAAAATCATTAGCATCAATCCAAGGAACAAATAAGGTAAAGATTTGCTACTAAACATTCTGAACTTTTAAACAAACTCATAAGTCGATGTTTTTGATTAATAACACTTTAAATGAATCAACTTTCTTTTTTAATTATAGGCCGGATATTATGTGACATTAGTCTACATTGAAGAAATGAACTTATCCGTTCATTGGTATTTTAACTCATGCGGCAAATGCCTAGGAAAGGTTACTCAAGAAGCTGATCAACTATGGTATTGCAAAAAACCCGGTTGTAAAGTAGAAAATATTGGGGTTCCCAAGGCATACCCAAGGTAATTTAAAATCTAAAACGAAAATGTAGCTACAACTAACAACTACTAATATTTTTAACCGATTTAAAAAACAGGTCCCAGCTAAAAGTCGAGGCAAGTGATGGGGATCAGGTTAGGGCGCAACTTATGTTGTGGGACTCCCCAATCTCTAAAATTGTAGGCAAACAAGCATCAACAATACTAGAGGCACAAGAAAGGGTAATTTTAATTTCTACTTACTTTTGGGCCAAATGTCAAATATATTTTGACATTACTTAGACGAAATTAATAAATATCTTAAACCATCATTAAAAATGGGCCACAACATAAGTTGCGCCCTAACCTGATCCCCATTGCACGGATGTTTGTGCCAATGGTTTTAAGATATTTAATACAGCAAAATATATTTGACATTTGAAATTTTATAAAAAATGTATATTTGAATTGGACGGGTTTGCAATAAACATCTTGACTATAGATTAGCTGACATAATTAATATTTTTAATGTTTAAAAATATGCTTGTAATTCGGATGTCAAATATTAAATATAACCCATTATATTTGACATTTGGCCCTGTTCCGGGTGTAATTCCAGAGCAGTTATTTGTTACCACCCGTGCTTGTAGAATGACGTCTTTGGTTGAATCCTCCTTTCGGTCTCCTGAAACGATGAACAAACTGAGGGCTCGGCTTTGGACCGAGCGAACTCACTCCGACGCTCAAGTCAGTAAACTTAGAGAGATAAGTTGTTGTTACTTGGCGAAGTATATATTGTAGAGAGATAAGGAAGATTATACCAGATGAATAGTGATTCTTAGGTTAAATTGTGGATCTCCTCCTCAATGAGAGTTGAGGAGTATTTATAGACTTTCACCTTTTGTCACGTAGTGGCCAAGTGGCTAGCAGGTGGAAAGACTTATCTGCCCTCGGCCGAGGGACCCATGGCAGGCCGGCGGGCCCTGTTGACTCGCCGCCGAGGGGTCTTGGATATGAGTTCGCGGATGTGTGCCCCGGCTGGCTAGTTGCCCCGGCCGGGACCCAAGAGACAGGCCGACAGGCTGCGTCGGTTAGGCTGTCTAAGTCGTTGACTTGCTGTGGATATCTTTGACCTTGCTCAATATGTTGACTTGGTCAGCGGGTGCAGAATATGCCCCATCAATTTGCCCCCAGCGTAGTCTATGCCGTGGTATGGGCTCCGATGTGTGTTGAGCGTGTATTCTGCGTAAGACAAATTTTTTCTGCCCCGGCTTCTTCTACCTCGGCTTGGTTCTGCTTAGGCCGTACCATTTCCCCCCTCCACATGGATGGGTAAAGGGCATCCGATGTGGAAAAGAAAGTGACGCTGGCCGAGACCTGGGTTGAGAGTGCCGGTTGTTTTTGATTGCCCCCGGCCGGTGCTACCTAGCTTGGTTGATCATGTGGCCGGCGGAGAACAGATACTTTAGGAATTTGTTGAGGAAGATGAATAGGCAGAGAGATATGAAGGGGCGTGTTGAAGACGCTTGGTCACTGTTGCATTGATTGACGTTCAACTGTTGCAACGATTGACATTCCGTGGTTGCATGTCGACACGTGTCCGTTCGCCGATTGGTGACGTTTCATGGGGGTGTGCCCTGATTGGTCCTTCTTCATGGGCTTTCCCCTATAAATAGGGCAGTTAGTCCCTGAAATTGGCCACCAATTTCATTCTCTCTAAAATTTTCTTCTCTCTAAACTTTCAAGGGCTTCTCTCTCTTCTAATCTTCAGAGTCGTTACTTCGGCTAGTGCTTTTCTTCAAGGTAAACAAACAAATTTTTCTTGATCTTTTATTTTGTAAGTTTTGTTGTAAACATGTCTTCTGCTGATGTCGGTCCTAGTAACCGTGCGCCGGGGGGTTCCCCGTCGCGTCTTGATGAGGAGGAGATACTAGACGCCATCCCGATAAGGTCTGGGGGCCCTAGGTCTCCGTCTCCCGAAGTCGATCCAAAAGCTTTGGAGGGTTGGGAGGATGATGATGTTGATGATGACTTTGATGATGACGGTGAGGAAAGGATTCCTTCTGGTGAAGAGAGGCCGCATATCGTGGATCACGGCGAGGCCTGCATGACTGGTCCTGACCGTGCCTGGACCAATAAATTCGCCAGTTGTTCCGGTGGAACTCTTTTCGAGGGTCATTTCTCCTTCGGTGAGAGGTACAAAATTGTTATCCCTGGGGAGGGTCAGGCGGTCTGTTGCCCTCCCCCGGGTCATATCGGCGTATATATCAGGCACCTGGAGTATGGGCTCCGGTTTCCTTTGAATAAATACGTCACAGCCATCATCAAAGCTATGAACGTCGCCGTGGCTCAACTGCATCCGTTGGCCATTAGGACGATAGTTGGCTTCGTGTGGCTCTGTCTTTTTAAGGGGGAGGTCCCTACAGTCAACTTATTCCGCCGGCTTCATCATCTTCGGGCATCGACCCCCGGCAAAGTGGGGTGGTACAGCGTGCAGATGGAGCCGGGCTACGTCTCTGTTGATAAGCTTTCTTCCTGCAAGGACTGGAAGGGGCGGTGGGTGTATGTCGAAGTGCCGGATGACTATCCACTGCCCCGGTCCTTCCAGCACCAAGTCAACTTGCGGTGCGAGAGTAAGAGGGAGCGTGAAAAATGGGTCTCCCAGAGTAAGCTCAAGATGGATGCCAGTAGGGTTCCTCTTGGTGCGGATGAGGAGCGGGCGATGTCTGGTGTTTGATGCTTTGAGAAGGGATGGGTGCCCCGACTCGGATTATTCTTCGAGGATGAGTCGCTGCTTTGCCGCGTCGGCCTCATACCGGCCCTCAACCAGGGTGAGTAGGGTCGGTGTGAGGCCCATCTTTGTCTGTTATGCTCCTGTTTTTAGAGCTTTGTTTTACTTCTTTTATGTAACTCTTGTCTGGTTTCTTGCACCGGTTTGGCCAGGATCTGCATGCGAGAGGACCTTGAAGAGGTTAGGGCTTGATAAGGACGGGAACGTGGTTGAGCGGCACCCTCGGCCGACGCGTGATCGTAGACGGCTCCCAACGAACTTATGGACAAGCAGCTGAAGGCACTGGATCCGGCGGTAGCTCAAGCACGAGTTCTCGGGGGCGTGCCGAAGAGAAAACCAAAGGCAGCGTCCAGGTCGGCGACGGCGTCAATCCCAACTCCCTCCTCAACCCCAGCGGTCCAGAAGGAGCATGTGGAGGTCGTCGATATCACCGCGGAGGTGGTGACTGTTGCGAAGGGCCCTCCTCCTCCAAAGAAGAGAAAAGAGCCACTACCGGCTTCTACCGTTGCCGGGGAAAAGAACGATTCACCCGGCCCTCCATCTAAGAAGGTCCAGACTGGTACGGACCTAACCTGTGGTTCAGACTTAGCTGGTTCATTATGCATTCCCGATGACAGACTCTCTGATGTGTCAATGAGTGTTGACATGGATGCGCTGTGTAAATTTTTTGTAGATCCGCCGTCGGCAGCCGCCGTCCTGACTGAGCGGCAATTAGAGAAGCAGCCTGAGAAGGCGAGTGATAGAAACGTCACCGTTGACTCCTTACTCCAGAAAGTTTCCCCCACCGAGCTTGTGGCCGAGGGGACGAGAATATACAAGAGGCTGGCGAAATGGACTCAACTAGCCGGCTCCCACATTATGGAGCAAGAAAAGGCTATGGCCCAATCTGGGCCATTGATCGAACGGCTTAAGCTTGATCTTTCCGCTGCAAAGGGGGAAGCCGGGAAGGCTAAGCTTGACCTCCTTGCTGTACGAAAGCGTGCGGAGGAAGCTGAGAAGCAGCTATTGGCCGAGAGGGCCAAAGTTGAGGATGCTGATGCTACCGCTGCCAAGTTGCTGGAGGAGCGGGACAGGTATAAGGGCGGTTACGACGCCGTTGTTGCCAAGAGGGACGAATGAAAAGATCTGTATTTGTCTCAGTCGGAGGCACATAGGGACACAAGGGATATCCTTGCCCAAAGGGAGAAAGATATCGAGATGCTTCAAACCGAGATTATCCCTAACATGTGCGCTCAATTCTGGGATCAGGCCGAGGAAGCGACTAGGGAGGCAATCAGCAAGCTCATTCCTGAAGGCTCCTTCCCGTGGGAAAAATTTGACCAGCTTCTGGATGAGATGGCCGATGCTGCGGAAAAAGCGGCTGCGGAAAAGGCGGAGGCGGCGAAGGCGGCTCAGATAGCTGAGGCCAAGGCGGCCTACGATGCAAAGGTGAAAAAGGCCCATGAGGAGGCTGAGAGGCTAAAGGCACGTGAAAATGACGAGCTTTCCTCTGGGCCGGCCACCGAAGTTGGTGCAGCTGCTGCCGATGGGGGGCAGCAACAAGCGTAGGGAGACGGGCGGTCGTCACCAGACTCACCTGGCATCTCGGATAGCTTTAGCTGTTCGGGGGCCAATTATTAAGCCTTGCCTCCCTGCCATCTTTTGGCGCTTTATTGACATGTCTTATCCTTTTGCTTTTCCTTGTGTTTTTTGTAAAAACTTTGGTAGGTTGCGTTTTGGCTCATCCCTATGGGGACGGCCGTCGTCTGTATTCTTCTCATTTGTAACCTGTTATCATTTTGAACAAGAGTTTGCTCATTTTGCCTCTGGCTTGGCCGAGGTCTTCCCTTGTCTTCTTGCGTTATTTAATTGAGCGTTTTTTTTATTTCTACCTTCGGCTTGGCCGAGGCACCTAGAATGTGCATCTCAACTGCGTTTAACGTCTTTTTCTTGAACGTGTTAGCATGTTGGTCGCTTCCTCTTTCACTCTCGGTCTAGCCGAGGCGTCGGAATTGTGCTTCCCAACCGCCGTTGTGAACACGTTGGCGTATCGACCGTTGTGTCCTCCGCCAGGCCTTCGGTTGGCCGAGGCGACTAGAGGTTACGGCGCGACAGCGTATGTTAGCGCATCGACCGTTGTGTCCCCTGCCAGGCCTTCGGTGGGCCGAGGCGACTAGGGGTTACGGCGCGATAGCGTCTTTTAGCGTATCTACCGTTGTGTCCCCTGCCAGGCCTTCGGCGGGCCGAGGCGACCAGGGGTTACGGCGCGATAGCGTTTGTTAGCGTATCGACCGTTGTGTCCTCTGCCAGGCCTTCGGTGGGCCGAGGCGACTAGGGGTTACGGCGCGATAGCGTCTTTTAGCGTATCGACCGTTGTGTCCCCTGCCAGGCCTTCGGCGGGCCGAGGCGACTAGGGGTTACGGCGCGATAGCGTTTGTTAGCGTATCGACCGTTGTGTCCCCTGCCAGGCCTTCGGCGGGCCGAGGCGACTAGGGGTTACGACGCGATAGCGTTTGTTAGCGTATCGACCGTTGTGTCCCCTGCCAGGCCTTCGGCGGGCAGAGGCGACTAGGGGTTACGGCGCGACAGCGTTCTTGGGGTGACTGCCCGCTTGGGCCGTGGCGTCTACCTCGATATGACTGCGGAGGGGATAAACACTTTGATGGAAAAATTGGGTGATTCTTCATTAGATGTAAACATGCGTTGGGGTGCCAACAATTGTTTTGGACACCTCCGCCGCTACACAAAGTATTTCCTGAGGTTGTCAGTGTTCCAATGGCTCATCAGAGGCACACCCTCCATGTCGGTCAGCCGGTATGTACCCGGCCTCATTTCTTCAACCACTTTGTAGGGACCCTCCCAGTTGGCCGTTAGTTTACCATGAATGTTTCCTTTGTTGGTGGCGACCGACTTTCTTAGGACTAGATCCCCTACTTTCAAATCCCTTTTATGGACTCTCTGGTTGTAAGCTCTTCTCATTCGGTTTTGGTATACTGCCAAGTTGAGGCGTGCTGTATCTCGGCTTTCTTCGACCAGGTCTAGGGAGGTTCTTAAGCCTTCCTGATTTTCAACCGAGTTAAAGGTGGCCGTTCTGAATGTCGGCACCGTTGCTTCAATTGCGGGATCGCCGGACCCGTAGACTAAGTGAAACGGACTGTACCCCGTTGCTTCTTTCTCCGTGGTCCGGAGGGACCACAGGACGCCGGGTAGTTCATCGGCCCATCTTCCCTTTAGGTCTTCAACTGTCTTCTTCAAACCGTTGAGGATTGTTTTATTGGCTGCCTCCGCCTGTCCGTTGCTCTGTGGGTGGCAGACGGAGGAGTACGCAAATTTGATGCCAAGCTCTTCCAACCAGTTCATTATTGTGTCACTCCAAAACTCTCGGCCGTGGTCAAATACCATAACTTGGGGTAACCCAAAACGAGTTATGACATTTTCCCAGATTACCTTTCTTACGGCCGCCGTGGTCTTGGCAGGTACCGCTACAGCTTCAACCCATTTGGTGAAGTAGTCAACGGCGACGATCAAGTACTTTCTTCCTCCGGAAGCCGTTGGAAATGGCCCTAGTAGGTCCATCCCCCACTGTGCAAAAGGAAGGGGATTGAGTACCGGCTGCAGGTCTCGGGAAGGTGCATGTATCACCGGAGCATGCATTTGACAGTTGTTGCACTTTTTGGTTTTGGCTCTGGAATCCGCAAGCATGGTGGGCCAGAAGTAGCCGGCTCGGAGAGCTTTGTGGGCTAGTGTTCTTTCCCCTATGTGATGGCGGCAGATGCCTTCGTGAATTTCTGTCAGTATTAGCTCCGCGTCGGCCGGACCGACGCACTTCAAGAGTGGCCTCGTCATGGACCTCCTGTACAATTCCCCTTCAAACACCAAGTACCTTGCTGCGATCCTCTTTATCTTCTGCGAGAGACTGCGGTCCTCCGGTAGTTCATTTGTCAATTTGTATTTCATTATCGGAGTCATCCACGTCGTCTCGGTCTCTATGTTACCCACCATGCCGACGACCTCAGTAATGCTCTTGGCATTCTTGATGTCCACCAGCACGGTTCGGCTGACATTCTTGATGGTTGAACTGGCAAGCTTTGAGAGAGCGTCGGCTCGGTTGTTCTCAGACCTGGGAATGCATTGTATTTGAAAAGATTTCAACTTTGAGGTGTCAGCTTTTACCCTTTCCAGGTATCTTACCATTCCGTCGTCTCGAGTTTCGTACTCCCCTCTGATTTGATTGGCCACTAAAAGTGAATCTGTTTTCAAAATGATGTGCTCCGCCCCGGCAGCCCTAGCTAGCTCGACTCCGGTTATCACCGCCTCGTATTCGGACTCGTTGTTTGAGGCCGAGATGGTAAATTTCAAGGCGTACTCAAACTCGTCCCCGTTTGGGCTGATGATAAGTATGCCGGCTCCTGAGCTGTTCGTCGTGGAGGACCCGTCGGTGTATACCTCCCATACTCCGGGGTTTTGCTCTTCTTGGTATGTGCACTCGGCCAGGAAATCTGCAAGTGCTTGTCCCTTTATCGAGGGCCTCGGCTTGTATTGAATGCTGAAGCCGGATAGCTCTACTGCCCATTTGATGAGCCTGCCGGATTGCTCAAATTTTTCCAATGCTTTCTCCAATGGTTGGTCGGTTAAGACCGTCACGGGATGTGCGTCGAAGTAGGGTTTAAGTTTCCTTGCGGCGACGACGACAGCAAAGGCTGCTTTTTCAATCAGCGGGTAATTTCTCTCGGCGGGCAACAATGTATGGCTGACAAAGTAGATTGGGTGCTGCTGCTTGTTCTCTTCTCTGACGATTACGGCACTGACCATGGCCGAGGTAACTGCTATGTACAGATATAGCGTCTCCCCCAGCATCGGCCTGGACAGGGTTGGGAGAGTCTGAAGATGAGCTTTCAGTTGTTTGAAAGCTGTGCTCTGTTCCTCCCCCCAGCTAAAGTCCTTATTCCCTTTCAACACTTTGAAGAATGGGGTGCTCTTGTCGGCCGACCGAGAGATGAAACGGGCTAGAGCCGCCATCCTCCCGGTCAGCATCATAACCTCTTTTCGATTACTTGGCTCCGGCAGATCTAGGATTGCTCGGACTTTGTCTGGGTTGACATCAATTCCCCTGGCGCTGACAAGTACGCCGAGGAACTTACTTGCCCGGACACCGAAGTTGCATTTCATTGGGTTGAGCTTCATCTTGTATTTCCTTAGTGAACAAAATGTCTCGTGTAAATCGGCCAAGTGCTCGCTGTCAGACTTGCTTTTCACAATAGCATCGTCGAGGTAAGCCTCAATGTTTCGCCCTTTTTGATTTTGGAACACTTTGTCCACTAGTCTTGTGTAAGTTGCACCGGCGTTCTTCAAACCAAACGGCATCATTTTGTACATGTATGTGCCGTTAGCAGTGATGAATGCGCATTTAGGCATGTCTTCCTCGGCCATGAACACCTGATGATACCACGAGAAGGCGTCCGGCGAGCTCGGCATAGTGTAGCCTGCCGTCGCGTCGATTAAACTATCTATTCGAGGCAAGGGATAACAATCTTTGGGGCATGCTTTATTAAGATTGGTAAAATCTACACACATCCTCCATGCCCCCGATGATTTCCTCACCATTACAACATTAGCTAACCACTCAGGATAGGTACAAGGCATGATAAAGCCCGCCGCTAGTAATTTATCTACCTCGGCTTTGACGGCCTCATCCTTCTCGGCTGAGGAGTTCCTCATCCTTTGCTTGATAGGGCGAGCGGTGGGGAGTACGTTTAGCTTGTGAACAATTACCTCCTGGCTCACGCCTGGCATCTCGGCCGCTGAGTAGGCGAAGACGTCTTTGTTCTTCCTCAGCAGGTCTAGGAGGGCGGCTCTGAATTTTGGCTCCAGGTTAACACCGATAGTTACGGTGCGGCCTGGGTCAATCTCCACCTCCTCGGTCTCCGCTCCTTCGACCATGCCGACGGTGGTATCCATGCGTTCGCCCTCCTGTTGCAAGGATGGGCTCTTCCCCTTCTCTGACTTCTTCGCCACTTTGAAGGATTGCATGTTGCACCCTCTGGCGGACACTTGGACATTGACCACTTCGTCCTTTTCGTTCTTTGAGACGAGCTTATGCGCTTCCCCCCGGTCCGAGACATACATCAATGTCAGAGCCCTGATGGACATTACTGCATCGGCCTCGCTCAGGGTGACTCGGCCTATGAGAACGTTGTAGGCAGACGAGCCGTCAATGACCACGAACTCAGACATAACATTCTTGGCCGCACTTCCCTCGCCGAACCTCACCGGCAGCCTGATTGACCCAAGGGGTACCAGGCCGCCCCAAAAAGTCGTACAACGGGTTGGTGCGGGGGCTCAAGTCTTCAACCTTCGACCGAGGTTGAGAAAGCATTCGCCGTACATAATGTTTGTGTAGGCGCCGTGTCAATCGGCACCTCTTCACCAGGTGGTTGGCTATGTCCAAGTGGACTACGAGTGGGTCGCTGTGAGGGGCGATGACTCCCTCGTAGTCCTTCTTCCCAATAGTTATATCGGGGATGTTGGAGGCGGGAGCCGCTGTGTTGGGCACAAAGTTGATGGCCTGATACAGCTCGTTCAGGTGTCGTTTGTGCCCATGAGCGGACCCACCGTTCTCGTTGCCCCCGATAACAACATGGATCACTCCTATCCGTTCAAAGACGGATTTCTTGCTTGAACCGCCGGCGTCAGTCTTCTGGCCTTTGGCAACATATTTGCCGAGGCTCCCCTTTCGGATCAGCTCTTCGATGGCATTCTTCAGATGCCGGCAGTTGTCAGTTAAGTGACCGGTGTGGCCGTGGTACTCACAGTACTGGCTCGTGTCACCGTCACTTCTCGGCCTGGGGGGCCTTTCCCACTTCTGACCCTCGTTTTTGCTCAGGGCGAAGACTTCGGTGGCCGATACGACCAGGGGGGTGTGATCATTGTACCGCTTTTGGTTGTGCGGTCCCGAACTTCCCCCGGCGCCCGCCGAGTTCTGTTTCCTGGCAGACTTGTCAGAACGTGACCTATTATTGTCACGGCGTCTTTCATCCGGGTTGTCCTCCCGGTGGCTCTCTTCTTCTCTCGAGTGCCCGGCCTCGCCGTGGCCTACCCAGGTCCTGTGATAGTCTTCCACCTTGATGGCCTGGTCGGCCATCTTTCTGGCGGACTCCAGGTTCAGGTCGCCGCACTTGATGAGCTCATTTTTTAGGTCCCCTCGCGGGAGGCCTTTCATCAGCGCGAAGGCCGCCAGCTCGCTGTTCAGCTCACGAATCTGCTGAACCTTGGCGTCGAACCTCTTCACATAACTTCGGAGAGACTCGCCTCCCTCCTGTCTGATAGTCAGGAGGTCCGATGTCTCAACGGCCCTCCTCTTTTTGCAAGAATATTGGGCTAAAAACGTGTCCCTTAGGTCGGCGTAACAGTATACCGACCCATCGGGTAGCCCCTTGTACCAACTTTGTGCCATCCCATGCAGTGTCGTTGGGAAGACTCGGCACCAAACCTCATCAGGTTGCTCCCAAACCGACATGTAAGACTCGAAAGCCTCGGTGTGGTCGGTCGGGTCGCCTTCTCCTTTGTATGCTATGGGTGGCAACTTTAGCTTTGTCGGCACCGGGGTATCTAGGACGTAGGCGCTGAGGGGCTGTCTGACCACGTGTCGAACGACACGCGGCGATCGGCTCCTCACATCCCTAGTTCGGCTCCTCTCCCCGTGGCGGGAAGGGCTTCTTCTCCGACTCTGGTGAGTCGGGCTTCTTCTCCGACTCTGGTGAGTCGGACTTCTTTCACTCCTCTGAGGCATGCCTCGTCGGTGCTGCGGCGACGCCGTCCTCCCGCGAGTGCGGGAAGGACTTAGGTCTACCACTAGCGCTCTGGGCTCCCCCGGCGTCTTGACTGGGCCAGCTTCTTCCAGTGCTCCATTCAAGTCTCTTGGAGTCACATTCTGGGCCCTGGTCTCCTGGACGGGTTCCGCCGCTCTTGTCGGTGTGACAGTGTGAGCCGACGTACTACCAATTAGGTCCAGGAGTAGCTTCAGTTTTGCTGCATCAACCACATGTCCCATGATGGTGACCTGGTTGGCGGCAGCGTGCGCGTATCCGGTATTATTGGCATCCCGTACTCCGGTTGAATTACCCGGCCGGTGGAGGGCTGCGCAACTCACTGTGGACGGTATCGTCTGGTAGAATCGGTTTCGTCGATTCGAATACCTCTTGTTGTTTCGACATCTTCTTAGCTTTTTGGGTGGGTTTTTGTTTTTGTGTTTTTTTTTTTGTTTGGGAATGAATGTGACTAGCTTCTAGTATCTTTTCCCACGAGACGGCGCCAATTGTTCCGGTGTAATTCCGAGCGATTATTTGTTACCACCCGTGCTTGTAGAATGACGTCTTTGGTTGAATCCTCCTTTCGGTCTCCTGAAACGATGAACAAACTGAGGGCTCGGCTTTGGACCGAGCGAACTCACTCCGACGCTCAAGTCAGTAAACTTATAGAGATAAGTTGTTGTTACTTGGCGAAGTATATATTGTAGAGAGATAAGGAAGATTATACCAGATGAATAGTGATTCTTAGGTTAAATTGTGGATCTCCTCCTCAATGAGAGTTGAGGAGTATTTATAGACTTTCACCTTTTGTCACGTAGTGGCCAAGTGGCTAGCAGGTGGAAAGACTTATCTGCCCTCGGCCGAGGGACCCATGGCAGGCCGGCGGGCCCTGTTGACTCGCCGCCGAGGGGTCTTGGATATTAGTTCGCGGATGTGTGCCCCGGCTGGCTAGTTGCCCCGGCCGGGACCCAAGAGACAGCCGACAGTCACGCGTCGGTTAAATTTGTCTAAGTCGTTGACTTTCTTGTGGATATCTTTGACCTTGCTCAATATGTTGACTTGGTCAGCGGGTGCAGAATATGCCCCATCAGGCCCAAAGCACTTAATACAGCAAGAGCAAATTGAAATTGAAATTTCATACAATATAGACTGCACCTCATGATAACCTTCCTGCTGGGTAATTATTCTTTTATATTTTGCAGCCCGAATAATCCGGAACGGTTTAATGATGACCTAATTTGTTTATTGCAAAGAATGATCGATGAGGAAAATATATTAGCTATGCGATTCAGAATGGCGAGAGATAGATTATCAGATGATTAGAAAGAGATGTCTCTATTCGGCTTATTTCAAGACGAGAAACTGATGGTAGAACATATAACCGTCCTACAGCTTCTGAGGTTGCCGTTCTTATTGAAGGAGACATTGGAAACGCCGTGGAAAAGAGGGATATTATTATTGAGAAGGAAAGTGGTTAACTTCAGCGTATATCTGAGTTGCACCCTTTATATTTAGCACTCCAATATCCTCTGTTGTTTCCGCATGGCGAAGACGGTTGGAGGCCGGGCATCCTACATAGCGAAGCTTCTCTCAACAAAAGTAAGAAAAAAAACCACGAAATCAAGTAATAATGAGAGAGTGGCTTGCATTTCATCTCCAGGATAGATCTTCGTTCCTTCAATCTCCTATTCTTTTGTTAGCTGCTAAATTACTTCAACAATTTATTGTCGATGGTTATATGATGGTTGAGTCGCAGAGGTTGTCATTTCTTCGTCATAATCAGGGGTTGCTTCGTGTGGAAACGTATAAAAATCTTGCGAATGCGGTCAACCGTGGAGAAACCGAACCATCCTCTGCCGGGATCCGTATTTTCATGTCTTCATCGGTTTTGCAATCAGATGGGTACACTATAGGTAATTTCCAAGATACTATGACCATTTGCAAGTGGTATAGGTATCCAGATTTGTTCATTACATTTACATGTAATCCAAAATGGCCAGAAATAATGAGATTTGTCTCTAAAAGAGGTTTGAGGCCGGAGGATCGACCTGATATTCTTAGTCGTGTTTTCAAGATGAAACTGGCGGAATGAATGAAATACTTGAAAGACCGTCACATATTCGGACGTGTCATTGGAGGTGAGGTTACACATAAATCTTTCGAGCACTACCATTCATGTTTCTTCCTAATTAATGTCGTATGAATAAAAAACCTAAAATTGTTTTGGCTAATCTTTCAGGCACGTACACTATTGAATTTCAAAAACGTGGATTGCCACATGCTCATATTCTAATATTTCTTCATCGTGATGACAAATTTCCGGAGGCTGCAAATGTAGATAAAATTATTAGTGCCGAGATACCCGATCCTGATGAAAACCCTTTGTTATATGCTCTTGTGAAGGAGAATGTGATACACGGTCCATGTGGCAAAGACTTCCCTACTTGCCCGTGTATGGTTGCATCTAAGTGCTCCAGAAACTTTCCGAAGAGGTGCATCGAAAGCACAACGGTTGACGACGACGGGTATCCTGTATATAAGAGGAGGGAGAAGGGATTTACTGTGGTGAAGAGTGGACGAAAACTCGGCAATGAGTGGGTAGTTCCATATAATGCGCAATTATTGTTAAAATATCGTGCCCACATAAATGTCGAATGGTGTAATCAAGCTCGATCAATCAAGTATTTGTTCAAGTACATAAATAAGGGGTCTGATCGAGCCACAATGCAATCTTCTTATCGTCGTCGAAACGAGGAGAATCCCGACCAAATAGATGAGATACAGAGGTTCCATGATTGTCGTTATATCTCAAAGATGCGAAGTCAAAAGTGTGGAGAATCTTTGGCTTTGAAATCCATTATAGGACTCCTCCTGTTGAAACATTGCGCTTTCACCTTCCTGATAAGCAAAGCGTTGTTTTTAACGACGAAGACCCTATTGATTCAGTCATCGATAATTCCACAATCGGTATGACAAAGTTCTTGGCTTGGATGGATTGTAATAAATCTAGCGAGGAGGCACAACAACTATTATATAGCCAGTTCCCGACGAAATTCGTGTGGAAACAAGAAGAACGTGCTTGGCATCCTAGAAAAAGCGGTTTTGCTCTTGGAAGAATGCATAATGTTTCCCCTAATTGTAGTGAACTATATTATATTAGAACTCTATTAAATTTCGTCAAGGGTCCTAAATCTTATGAGGATTTAAGGTGGTTTGATGATGTTTTGCATCCTACATTCAGAGGTACATGTTATGCGCGTGGGCTGCTTGGAGATGATAAGGAGTACATTGACGCTATAGAGGAAGCAAGCCGTTGGGGTTCCGGGTCTTATTTAAGAAACCGCTTTGTCACTTTATTGTTGTCTGCTACTATAGCGATGCCAAGTAAAGTGTGGGAGAAAACTTGGAAGCATCTTTCAGATGACATCCTATATCAACAACGTAATGCGCTTCAAAACCAAGGTTAGTTGTTAAATGAGCATTTTGTGATTACTGTAAATTCATATAATATTATACTAACTCCCCTTTTATTTAAGCACTACCGTGTAATAATTGCTTAATATACTTTTAAAATGGTGTGCGCCTATTAAATTCACAGCGTTGCGATTAACGGAGGATGAACTTAAGAATTATGCATTGCTAGATATTGAAGCATGTCTTCAACGCAACGGCAGTAGCTTACGTAGGTTTGAAGACATGCCTTTTCCTGAATCATCCACACCTCATCCCGTGAACACGTTAGTATCCGACGAGCTATCTTATAACAGAGTTTCTTTAGGGGAAGAACATGTGCACCTTTTATCTTTCATGACTAACGAGCAAATGGCTGTCTACAATGAGATAATGGACGCAGTCCGTAATAATCGCGGAGGTGTTTTTTTTGTATATGGATATGGAGGGACGGGTAAAACTTTTATTTGGCGAACCTTATGCGCGTCATTGAGAAGTAGAGGACAGATTGTGCTTACTGTAGCATCCAGCGGCATTGCAGCTACCTTACTTCCCGGTGGAATAACTGCTCATTCGAGACTTAGTATCCCACTCAATGTAGTTGAAAATTCTACGTGTTCAAGGATTAAACCAGGAAGTGATTTAGCCGAACTCTTAATTAGGACAAAGCTTATTATATGAGATGAAGCACCAATGACGCACATATATGCTTTCGAGGCTGTTGACAGGAGTTTAAGAGATGTCATGCGTTTTTCTAACAACGGAGATATCAATCTACCATTTGGTGGTAAGGTTGTCGTATTTGGAGGTGATTTTCGACAAATACTTCCCGTTATCCCTAAAGGAAGCAGATCGGAAATCGTGAATGCATCACTATGTGCTTCAAATTTGTTGTCTGCTTGCAAGGTACGAAAAAAGAATGGACGTTT
Organism: Silene latifolia; assembly: GCF_048544455.1. NCBI lineage: Eukaryota > Viridiplantae > Streptophyta > Magnoliopsida > Caryophyllales > Caryophyllaceae > Silene > Silene latifolia. Next base: position 2,976,056 of record NC_133530.1, on the reverse strand, counting down.
TGAATTAACTATTCCATATATAACGGTTAAAAATTTATTTACTCTATATAAACTCATAAATTACATATTTGTTTATTCATACAAGGTGCTGAAATTGACAAAAAACATGCGCCTTCGAGGCGGAGATTCGTGTTCCGAACTTGCTCAGATAAAAGATTTTTCAGAATGGATACTAAAAGTTGGAGACGGGGAAGCTGGAGATCCGAATGATGGGGAAGTTGAATTAGAGTTGCCGAATGACATTTTGATTCAGCACATTGGAGATCCTATCGCTTCGATTGTAGATGTCATTTACCCATCCCTTGAGAATCAACTATCGAATCCCGAGTATCTTCAGAAGAGGGCTATCCTTGCACCTACACATGAGATCGTTGATTTGGTTAATGACTAAGTATTATCTCGAATAGATGCAACAGAGAAAATTTACTTGGCTCGATTTGAGGTTAGTAAAGATGAGAGTAATATTGGGGTCCGTGATTTGTACACCACAGAATTTCTTAACTCTATTAAGTGCTCGGGGCTTCCAAATCACGAATTAAAGCTGAAAGTTGTTGCTATAGTTATGCTTCTTCGAAACATTGACCAATCTCGCGGATTGGCCAATGGCACTCGACTGATAGTGACAGATTTGGGATCACGTGTGATTAGAGCAACAGTTTTATCGGGTAGTCATAAGGGCGATAAAGTGCATATTGCCCGTATTACACTTACTCCATCTGATTCCAGTAAGTTCCCGGTACAGTTTGACATAAGACAATTCCCTGTTGCGGTGTGTTTTGCAATGACGATAAATAAGAGCCAAGGACAGTCACTAGCACATGTTGGGCTTTATCTTCCAAGGTCGGTGTTTACGCACGGTCAGCCCTATGTCGCTATTTCAAGAGTGACGAGCAAAAAGGGATTGAAGGTTCTGATTTGCGATAATGATAAACGCGTGTCCAATAGAACAAACAACGTAGTGTATAAAGAAGTTTTTGAGAAGTTATAGTTCAATTAACTTATGATTGTACCCCATAACAGCTTTTTGTTGTACTTATTTATTTGCAATTTGTCTACTTTTGTTGACTCTTATAATTTTGAGATTTTTTTTTTCTGTAATTCTAGAATTCCGAAATTAATACTACCATGAAAGAGCATCTTCTATTAACAACCCTACTTCTCAACCCTAAACGACAACCCCGTGCAATTTGCACGGGCATAAAACTAGTTATGTTAAAAACGTCGTTGTTTAATAAAAAAAACGTATATGACTTTAATTGAAATGCTTTAAGATAAGAATTGTTTGATATTAAATACTTATTCTTGACCAATATATGTCTCAAATGAACTCGATCTTTACAACAACATATATAATCAAAACTATATATTTCATCCTTATCTTATACAAAACTCGTAATTGCTCCGACTCTTACCCATCAATGATTTGTTATTGTCGTCATAAGGATTTAAAGAAGTATAGTAAGTAAATAATTGTGGACTTGTGTTATCATTATAAAAGATCAGAACATCTAACTCTGAAACTAATCGAAATGGCTCTCTCTTCTAGATGTTACTCATAACAAAGTTTTATGTAGAGTCTCTCACCTATTTTATATATTCTTCCTTATTTCCTTATTCGGTTATTAAAGTTTTCTTCCATATTATTCCTTTTTAGAATGATTTATATGGTTTAAATTCAATGGCATGCGGGATATTAATGTTTTTTGGCGTGGTTCAAATTTATTTTCTTATTTCTTGTACAAAAAGGAAAGGGGATGAATCAATCAATATCTATTTATATTATTAAAGGAAGCTTTTTCCGAGTAATTATAGAGTCTCCAATATTTACGAACTACCTCGAAATAAAAGATAATATATAAAATTTTCCTCTAAAAATAGATAGACAAACACATCTAATACAAGATAGAGTTTATGAGTTTAGGATGAGCAAATAAACGTGATGATATAGAAGTCTAATATAGTTCAATATCTATCTATATAAATTACATCTAACACAAGCCTTTGGTTCACCATTCACGTTTCTATATAAAAGATGGAGTATATTTTAGTATTTAAGTGCATACCTATTTAAAGCAAATCAAATAAATTATTTTTCTCCTATGGTTGGCTATATGCCTATATTTTATCTTCTTCATGCATTATGATACTTTGTTGTATATTGTTAGATTTGTTTATGAGTTACTTTTCCACTGCCTCTAATTCTTCGTCTCTTTTTCATATTGTAGGCATTTGTGAGATTGACTTAGGAGAAGGTTGAAGATGGATAAGTATTAAGTAGCGACAAAGAATCTGGCCACTTATTATGCACATGCATTATTTACGTAAGTTACCCTCTTTAATATTCTTGGTTCATAATAAAGATTTTTCTAATATATGGGTGCCCTAAAAGCACACATTAATAACCCTAAATCCTATCCTAAGGAGTATAATATAAAGCATGTGCAACAAATCACATTCTCAAGCACACACGCAAGAAAGTCAGGTGGCTGGTAGCAACGCGGATTTGGCAAGTAGTTACTGATCTCTGTATGATTTGAGTGGTTTTTATATTTTGTTGATTTTGTTATAATATTAGTATTGATAAATTGTTTGTTTTTATCGTTATTTGACACTTATCATTTTTAATTATAGCTGGCCTTAATTATATGAGTGTGGTTTTGGTGACTCTCGTGGTGAATTATGGAAGTATTTTACTTTGTGTTTTATTTTACCTAATCGAAAGAACTAATTTGCTATCGCATGTAGTAAACCTCTGACGCCAAATAGAACTTAATTCCCAATAACTATTGGAGCATGTTCCCTCTCAACATCAAAGTAAAGGTAAGCTTTTTCTTTCAAAATCGAAATTGGCCTCAATTTACCTATGGAAATCAACCTTCGCATTTCGATCTTAAGGGAAGTAGTTTTGAACTTTAGAAAGAACAATAGTTTAGTGTGCGTGGTGTGGTTCTTATTAATGGGACATTACTGAGAGACATTTTCTTTTTGTCAATTCCCTAATTTTGGTGCGGTTTTAATTTGTTTTCAATTGAAATTAGCTAGAATTGTTTCTATTTATTTAGGATAGTATACTCCGCAGTTGAAATTGATGGAATTGAAGCATGTTTTCTTGGCAAACACTATTAAGGGGTCGTTTGGTTCACTACTAAGGAATGGAATGGATTGGAATGAGAAACCATAGGAGTATGGGGTTCCAATTCCATTCCTTCTCAAACATGTTTGGTTCATTAGAAAAATAAACATGGAGGAATGGAGTTTGAATCCATGGGGAGGAGGTGGGTATGGGATTCCAAGGGGTTGGGGTGGAATGAGAATCCATCAGGATTCTAACTCCATTCCAAAACACCCCAACCAAACACTAGAATTACTAGAATCCATTCCATTTCATTCCAAACCTCCCAACCAAACACCCCCTAAGTGCATCCAGCCGTCCTACTTTTATGGAGTGGGAGACTTAATTTAAAATCATTATTTACTTGCATATATTCATGTATACAAAGAATGTCTTACTCTGTACAAATCACAAATATTTTTTATTGTTGTTTAGAGAATAATAATTCTATTGAAATTTAGTTTGGATTTGATGTTGCGAGAAGTTATACAAATAGGATTATACATCCAGTTGTACCATAAGCATTGTACAACCAAGGTATAAGAACCCGAGTTTATATGTATTTTTTCTGAGCTAATTCAAAGTTCATGTTTTTAATGTGTAAATGGATGAGTTCAATATATACTTTCTAATAAAGCTCATATTATTTAACATAAAGCTTAGATACTTTATCACAAAGCTCAGATTCTACATTGTACAACATATACAACTGGTTATATAATCAATGAATTAGAGAAGTTAATAAGAAGCAAATATTCTTAATTGTAAATATATATATAATCAAGGTAAAATATGTTTAAGAGATCTAACATTTTATTTGAACACACTATATATAATTATGATAATTGTTGTTTTACGTAACATCATTCAGTTTACATAGTTGTTGTAGGTTAAAATGATTTACAAGACTCATAAAGGTCTGTCTCCTTATTAGGATTCATTTTAGTGAGCTCCACCATATTTACATAAAGAGCGTTTTTTATTGAATTAAAAACCAATTGTGCTTGCGATAATGAAAAAGCAAAGTACATATTATAACTAAATCACTTGATGTTATAAGTACTATTGAATGTCAAATTTTTAGGGTAAAAGCACCAATAATTCATCAATCAACTATACCAATCATGAATTTTTTTTCATCAATGATTCAACATAGTTGGATTTTTTTGTTACTTAAAAATATATTTTTACAGATAATTCTAATAAGAGCCCCGTGCATCGCACGGGCTTTTCAACTAGTTAGTAAAAGAAACAATAGTAACCACGAGAGTAGTGAATGTAATGATATTAAGAAAGAATGTCGTAAAAGTAATAATATTATTAGCGGGATAGTGGACGTGTCTCATAATTTGAAAATAAATTTTACATTTCATCATAATTACAAGATATACCGTAGAAAAATATATTACAAATAGTAAACGTGTGAGTTAGACAACTCCAACATACTTTATTTCATTGAAAATAAAATTTAACGGTAAATAAAGGTAACCCGGGCGAAGCCGGGCACCAAACCTAGTCTATGTATAAGACCGTGACCTTATTTGACAGTCGATAGATTGTTAATAACAGAAGAAACAAATTATAATGAAAAATTTTATCGACAAGTTAACTTTAAAATAAGAATTTTTTGGTTAATGAGTGTTAATTAGCAAAATAATTAGATAAAAAGGGTTCACTTGAAACTATTTGGGTATATAGTGTCCACCTCATCACTTTTTATTTTTTTCTAATTTTTATATAAAACCGCTAAGAAACTTAGCGGCTTTACAAAATGTCATCGTCCAAATATTTGTATCTGTTTTATTTTAAAAAAAAAAAAAAAAAAAAAAATTGAAGAGCAAAGCCATTTGAGAAGTTCAAATGACTTATTACAAAGTTTCCAACAATTTTCAACAAATTCCATTAGCTACCCTACAAAATGACCGTACTGATATGATAAGCCGCTAAAATTCCTAGCGGTTTTGCCTTTTACATATAAAAAACAAAAATTAAGTGAAGCCGCTAGGTTTCTTAGCTGAGAAGTTCAGCGGCTTATTACAAAGTTTCCAACAATTTTCAACAAATTCCATTAGCTACCCTACAAAATGACCGTACTGATATGATAAGCCGCTAAGATTCCTAGCGGTTTTGCCTTTTACATATAAAAAACAAAAATTAAGTGAAGCCGCTAGGTTTCTTAGCGGTTTCATATAAAAATTGGAAAAAAATAAAAAGTGATGACGTGGACACTATAGACCCAAATATTTTTAAATGAACGCTTATTACCTAATTATTTTGCTCATTAACGCTTATTAATCAAAAAATAAGTTAGCGGAATTATTATACGTTAAACTTTAAGATTTTATAATGATAAATTGAAGATATACTTATATTACCATTTATAATGAAGAAATCTTATTACACTATATTACCTATAGTGTTACCCAAAGAAAATAAAGGTAAGCCGAGCGGGGCCGACGAGCCGGATCCAGGTCCATACGGCCATAACCACAAGGCCACAACAACTAGTCTAGTTTATTAACCCCAAAAGCCATAGACTACCGTAACAAACAAGCTAGGGTTTCACTTCGTTCGCAACAATGCAGAAAAAACGAGAAATCAAGCGACCAAAACACTCGCTGCACGCCAACCGCAGCAATGTCGTCGGCAAGAACAGCAACCGTCGTACCGCCGCCACAGTACGGCGGCTCAAAATGTACAATTCGCGCCCTACGCGTAATGTTAGAGGCAGAGTTATTCGTGTCGCGTTCAAGTCTAAGGAGTTGCCTTGTACTCGTATTCAATCTGATCGTCGCTGGTTCAGTAAGTCTCCTTCGACGTCGCAATGTCGTAGAAACTTCGTAATTTGAACTTTTATTGTTATGCAATTTGATGGAATGTCGTCGTAGAAATTTTGTAATTCGCACTTTTTTCATGCTTATTAATTTAATTAGTTGATTAATTCAGTGAATTTTGGTATTGTTATTGCAATTTGATTGAATGTTGTAGAAATTTAGTAATTTGAACGTTTTTTCATGCTTGTTATTTTAATTATTTGATTAATTAAGTGAATTTCGGTATTGTTATCGCAATTTGATTGAATGTTGTAGAAATTTCGTGATTTGAACTCTTTCGTTCTTATTTTAGATGGAATAATGTCGTCGAGATTTCACAATGTGCACTTTTTATGCTCATTACTGAATTATTATGATTTTTTTTGTTGTTCATTATGTTAATTTTGATATTTGTTATGCATTTTGTTGAAATGTTGTTGAATTTTGTGATTGTACGAATATTTTTGTGCTAGAGACGGAAATTTATAGCGTGTAGCCGTGTAGGAAGTTAAGAATTCTCGCAAAAGTTCAAAGTCCATGAGTAATTTTTGGTTCTTTGGCCAAATTCTTCAAACTAGACTTATGGAGTATTAATTTGCACTGGAAACTCCGGTAACTAGACATATGATCGGCACTCAGACGATAACAGATGTTTGTTCCGATTGTATGAATGATTTTAGCATTCTTTTATGCATTATGAGGTTGTAGTAGATGAAAAAGAGGTGTTTGGTTGGTCTTATCTTGGATGATTTTACCAAGTAGTGTAAATGTGCTTTGCTTGGACTTTCATGGCAGCTCCTACAAGACTTATCGGACAAAAACAGCTTGAATGTTTTCGTGAGGATATGGAGAGCCGCATGTCGAACAATTATAATGTCATACTTGGGGAAAAGAAACTTCCAATGTCCCTCCTAAATAATCTTCCCAAGGTACTAACTCACCCTTTTGTTTGTGTCATTATGTTGGTTGCTTGTTTGTTGATTCCGGAATATGGACTTGAACTTTTTCCCTGCAATATGGCTATGCTTATGTTGAAATTTTAATAAAATACGGAAACAACCTCTTTTTATTGCTGACACAAGGGTAGGTTGTGTACATTCTAGCCCCTTACCCTGCAATTTGCTGGAGCCGTTGAAACACTGGGGTAATGTTGAATCTGAGCAGTCTGAACCCGGATTTTGTTTATTCAATTTAATGGTTCTCTGAGTGTGGGCTTAGTTTATATGATTGGTGGTTTTAACAATTTTTCCTAAGAGTAAATTTGTTCAGGTTAATCATGAATTCGAGCAAATTAAAAACGGATTGCTTTTACTTGGCAATCCTGATTCCTACCTGTGATTCTGAGTTTTTGTTCAGTCCGGTCCTTATTAAGGGGCGGTTGTTTGGGCGGTTGTTTTGTCAAGTACTTACTCAACTCTTCTGTTATGTTTGTGAAGCAAAAAAGAGCTCAGCTTCTCGATACTCAACCCGTTGACAGTGAATTTGTACCGAGCAAAAAAACAAATGTCGAGCTAACTAAATTTCAGGCTCTACTGCAGAAAGTTGATACTTCAAAAGGTAATGTAGCAGTGTAGCACTAGTGTGAAGTTTATGCAAAGAGATTGTAAATTGTCGTCACAAAGGTGATGGTTTCATGTCATGTCTTCTGTGTAGATGTGTTTGAGCAGACTGTTTCCGCTAAGCCATCTTCTTGGAGCGAACTTCACAAAGTAATTGATTCGTCTGATGTTGTGATTCAGGTCTGCAACTGTTTAATGCTCAGTCCCTGAAATTTACATTGCATTGGATAGTTCTGAAGTTTCTTATCGGTTTTTGTTTTCAGGTTCTGGATGCTAGGGATCCACAGGGTACGAGATGCTATCATCTAGAGAAGCATTTGAAAGAGAAGTGCAAGCATAAGCATATGATTCTTCTACTAAATAAGGTACCGCCTTTTCTATGCTAATGCCGATCCCTCCATCCTTTTCTACTTCAGCACAGTTTAGGACTTTAGGTTGGTGATGTTCTCTTCTACAGTGTGACTTAATTCCTGCTTGGGCTACAAAAGGATGGATTACGACCCTGTCTAAAGAATACCCAACCCTAGCTTTCAGTGCTGACACCAACAAACCATTCGGAAAGGTAAATGTCAGTGTGTGTAAAACGTAAAGTGTGCAGCATCTACCGAGGAAACTCTGAAGGCCTTTTGGTTTTTTACCTCCGTTTTTCTGTTACATGTTTTCCAGGATTCTCTGATTTCCGTTCTGCAACAATTTGCAACGCTAAAAAGTGACAAACAAGCAGTATCCATAGGGTTTGTAGGCTATCCGAATGTTGGGAAATCGTCAGTTATCAGCGCACTGAATACGAAAAATGTAAATGACTTCTCTGATTAATTCATCAACCTTTGATAAGTCACTGTACTAATTGTGAAGTTGTTCCTTAAGCTCAGCTCTATGATTGTTCTTCTTCCGTAGATTTGCAAGGTTTTACCTACACAGACGGAGGGTAAAGTATTGCAGTATATTACTCTTACCGAGAGGATCCTTTTGCTAGACTGTCCTGGAGGTGTTTATCCTTGTAGCGACTCAAATACTGATGTTTTATTCAAAGGCACGGTATGTAACTCATCATTTGGATACAACCGTCTTACCCTTTGATTTATGCATTTACAAAAGATCGTCTTATAGTAGCCTTCTAGATACCATTCAGTCATTGGAATGCCTGCATCAGAAGAGTCTTTTACAGTGTACAGTAAAATTTCTCCCTCCAGACTAATCCAAACTGGTAATTGCAGATACGAGTTGAAAATTTGCGAGATGCTGCAGAACATACAGCTGAAGTGTTGAAACGGGTGAAAAAGGAGCATCTGGAAAGAGCATACAAGATAAAAGACTGGTAATCAATTATTCTGTACAAGATATAAGACTTATTTGTCTTAACCGTTTCATGTCTCCTGTTGTGTTCATTAATTCTACTGTATGGTTTTATCAGGGAAGACGAAAATGACTTTCTAGTGAAACTTTGCAATCAACTAGAAGGCGGTCTCTTGAAGGTCCGTACTCCATCTTAAATCGCTTTTTATTTATGACGCAACTCTTCATATGATTTCACATACGAGTCCCATACTCGACACTTCAACACACACATTACGCTTTTTGCTATAACAGTGGAACTTAAGTGAACCCAAGTCGAATGCATGCTTCTAACTGTGGCCGAGCAACATAAATGTTTCGACATTTGTTGAAGATGCTCATTAATTAGTGTTGAATGTGATGTACTGATGTGATGCTCTTGACATTAGGGTGGTGAACCTGATCTGATGAAAGCAGCCAAGACGGTCATAACCGACTTACAGAGCGGCAAAATACCTTTCTTTGTGCCCCCTGTCAAGCAAGATGATGCCTGAGCCAACCAATTTTTTTCGAATTATAGCAAATACTATTGGAAATGTGGAATGACACTTTTTTTTTGCCCTTATAATTGATAACTAGAGATTCAAATTAGACTTATTGTTTCGTTTCAATTCAGTTCATACGGATTAATTTAGTTGGATAAAAACATAGAATTCCAATATTGTTCCAATTTTATTAGATGTCCCCGAAGTCCGAAGGGGACTACCAACATAGAATGGTCCATGCTGTTTTAGTCAAATTTGTAGATGGACCTGAAATGTTATAGTGAAACTTGTAGACGGTCTCAGTACTTTTAAGCTAATGGAGAGGATCCTCACACGTCTCAGTATGCATATGGGATCAACCAAATATTTGTGAAACTTTTTCACATGTTTGTGCAATATTTCAGTCTACTACATTTCAAAAAATCTGTTTTACAATCGAATGCAACTCGGATATGTTGGATCCAAAATATTACTGAGTAATATATAGTTCCTCAGATCTACAATTACTTCTCAAAATTAGAAAAATGTACAGTAAGAAAAATGTACAGTATGATTTAAAAAATATACTTCCTTCTATTCCAGATAACCGTCACATTGTGAAGATGGCACAAAAATTAAGAAAGTGAGTTTAGATCACACAAAACGGACAATGGGACAATTATGTGAATAGACGGAAATGGAATTGAATTTGGACCACACAACACTTACCAAAAATGGACAATGGGACTGATGGGGCATATTCTGCACCGCTGACCAAGTCAACACACTGAGCAAGGTCAAAGATATCCACAGCAAGTCAACGACTTAGATAGCCTAGCCGATGCATCCCATCGGCCTGCCACCTGGGTCTCGGCGTGACAACCCCGCGGCCGGGACACACATCCGCGTACTCATATCCAAGACCCCTCGGCGGCGAGTCAACATTGTCCGCCGGCCTGCCATAGGTCCCTTGGCCGAGGGGTAGATCAGTCTTTCCACCTGCTAGCCACTTGGCCACTTGGCCACTACGTGACAAAAGGTGAAAGTCTATAAATACTCCTCAACCTTCATTGAGGAAAGGATCCCAAAAAATATAACCTAAATACACTATTAAATCATCCTAATATCTCCCTTCTCTCTACAATATATACCTAGCCAAGTTACACAAATTGATCCTTTAAGTTTACCGACTTGAGCGTCGGAGTGAGTACGCTTGCACACAAACAAGCCCTCGCCTCGTTCATTGTTGCAGGGGAGGCCGCGAGGGACGATAGAAGCAAGAAGGATTCAACTCAAGACATCATACTACAAGCCACGGGTGGTAACTAATCACTGCTCTGGAATTATACCCGGAACAATTGGCGCCGTCTGTGGGGAAAGACACTAGAAGCTAGTCACATTCATTCCCAAAACAAAAAAAAAAAAACACAAAAACCCACCCAAAAAGCTAAGAAAATGTCGAAACAGCAAGAGGTGTTCGTAACCGACGAACCCCTCCACCCAGATGATACCTTCAACAATTCTGGAGTCGAGCAGCCCTCCACCGGCGGAGTAATCCAACCGGAGTTCGGGATGCCGATAATACCAGATACGCCGCTGCCAGCCAACCAGGTCACCATCATGGGACATGTGGTTGACATAGCAAAACTGAAAATGGTCCTGGACCTAATTAGCAATGCGTCTGCTCACACTGTCACACCGACAAGAGCGGCGGAAACCGTCCAGGATAACAGGGCCCAAAACGTGACTCCGAGAAATCTGAGCGGAGCACTAGGAGAGGTTGACCCGGTCGAGACGCCGGGAGCCCAAAGTGGGCGCGGTGGACCTAAGTCCTTCCCGCACTCGCGGAAGGACAGCGTCCCCGCCACACGAACGAGGCATACCCCAAAGGAGCCGAGGAGTCCGACTCGGCGAGTTGGAGAAGGAGTCATAGTCGAAGAAGGAGCCCCTCCCGCTACGAGGGGAGAAGCCAGGATAGGGATGCGAGGAGCCGATCGCCACGTGTCATTCAACACGTGGTCAGGCAACCCCTCAACGCCTACGTCCTAGAAGTCCCGGTGCCAAACAAGCTAAAACGCCACCCCTATCATACAAGGGGGATAGCGATCCACCCGACCACGCCGAGGCTTTCGAGTCTTACATGTCGGTATGGGAGCAGCCCGACGAGGTCCGTGCCGAATTTTCCCAACAACTCGCATGGGATGGCTCGTAGCCGGTACAAAGGGGCTTCCCGATGGCTCGGTGTACTACTACGCCGACCTAAAGGGCGCTTTCCTAACCCAAGACTCTCGCAATAAGAGAAGGGCCGTAGAGACCTCCGACCTCCTAACTATCGACAGAGGGGGCGAGTCTCTCCGGCTACGTGAAGAGGTTTGATGGAAAGGTCCAGCAGATTCGAGAAATTAATCCCGAGCTGGCGGCCTTCGCGCTGATGAAGGGCCTCCCGAGGGGAGCCTTAAAGAACGAGCTCATCAAGAGCGGAGGCCTAGGCTGGGACGCCGCCAGGAAGCTGGCCGACCAGGCCATCAAGGTAGAAGACTATCACAAGACCTGGTAGATCCCAGCGAAGCCGAGCACTCGAAAAAGAGGAGTCACCTGGCAGACAACCAGACGAAGAGCGCCGCGACAACAACGGTTCGCGGTCCGACGGAAAACGCCGTGAGAATAACGAGATCACGGTCGGACAGATCCGACCGGAGGCAAGACTCGGTGGGCGCCGGGTGGAATTCGGGAACGTACCACCAGAGGCGGTATAGTGAAAAAACCCCCCTCGTCGTATCAGCCGCCGAGGTCTTCGCCCTGAGCAAAAACGAGGGCCAGAAGTGGGAGAGACCCCCCAAGCCAAAAAGTGACGGTGACACGAGCCATTACTGTGAGTACCACGGCCACACCGGCCATTTAACCAACGACTGCCGCCATCTGAAGAATGCCATAGAGGAACCGATCCGGAAGGAAGCCTCGGCAAGTACGTCGCAAAAGGCCAAAAGACGACGCCGGTTTCGATAAAAAGTCCGTTTTCGAACGGATAGGAGTGATTCACGTTGTCATCGGGGGCAACGAGAACGGAGGGTCCGCTCATGGGCACAAACGACACCTAAACGAGCTATATCGGGCCATCAACTTTGTGCCCAACTCGGGGATCCCCTCTGCGCAAGCATCCCCGACATGACTATTGGAAGAAAGGACTACGAAGGGGTCATCGCCCCTCACAACGACCCGCTCGTAGTCAATTTAGACATATCCAACCACCTGGTCAAGAGGTGCCGATTGACACAGCGCATACACGAACATCATGTTTAGAGAATGCTTCCTCGGCCTCGGCCTGAAGATCAAAGACTTAAGCCCCGCACCAACCCGCTATACGACTTTTAAGGGCCGGCCGGTACCACCGGGGTCAATTAGGCTCCGGTGAGATTCGGCGAAAAGACGTCGCCCAAGAACGTCCTAGCCGAGTTTGTGGTCATCGACGGCTCGTCCGCATACAACGTCCTCATAGGCCGGGTCACCCTGAGCGAGGCCGACGCGGTGATGTCCATCCGGGCCCTAACACTGATGTACGTCTCGGACCGGGGGGAAGCGCATAAGCTCGTCTCCAAAGACGAGAAGGATGAGGTGATCAACGTCCAGATAGCTGCCCGAGGATGCAACATGCAGTCCCTCAAAGAGGCGAGAAAGTCCGAAAAAGGGAAGAGTCCGTCCTTGCGGCGGAGGACGACCAAATGGATACAACTAGGGGCCGACGAGGAAGTGCGCCTGTAATGAGCCGGTAGGGCATCGGTAATCTCGTAAGAATTTATGTAGCCGCGGAGGTGTCCAAAATATCTGTGGACACCCCAACGCATGTTTTCACCTAATGAGAAACCATCAAGCCTTCGATCAAAGCGAAATTTTCCCATCAGTTATCTATCAAGATACCGACGCCGGCTCACACTGTCATACCGACAAGAGCGGCAGTCGTTGCGAAGACATTAGCGCCGTCGCAGTCACCCCAAGTAGTAGACGCCACGGCAGTCACCCCAAGAGGTAGACTCCGTCGCAGTCACTCCAAGTGGTAGACGCCACGTAACACGCTATCAAGATACCGACGCGCTCACACTTTGTCATACCGACAAGAGCGGCAGTCGTTGCGAAGAACTACAGCGCCGTCGCAGTCACCCCAAGTAGTAGACGCCACGGCAGTCACCCCAAGAGGTAGACGCCGTCGCAGTCACTCCAAGTGGTAGACGCCACGTAACACGCTATTAAGAACCCGACGCCGGCTCACACTGTCATACCGACAAGAGCGGCAATCGCCGCGAAGAACTACAAACGTCGTCGCAGTCACCCCAAGTAGTAGACGCCACGGCAGACACCCCAAGAGGTAGACGCCGTCGCAGTCACTCCAAGTGGTAGACGCCACGTAACACGCTATTAAGATACCGACGCCGCTCACACCGTCATACCGACAAGAGCGGCATCGTTGCGAAGAACTACGCGCCGTCGCAGTCACCCCAAGTAGTAGACGCCACTAGATCACCCCAAGAGGTAGACTCCGTCGCAGTCACTCCAAGTGGTAGACGCCACGTAACACGCTATCAAGATACCGACGCCGGCTCACACTGTCATACCGACAAGAGCGGCAGTCGTTGCGAAGAACTACGACGCCGTCGCAGTCACTCCAAGTGGTAGACGCCACGTAACACGCTATTAAGAACCCGACGCCGGCTCACACTGTCATACCGACAAGAGCGGCAGTCGCTGCGAAGAACTACAGCGCCGTCGCAGTCACCCCAAGTAGTAGACGCCACGGCAGTCACCCCAAGAGGTAGACGCCGTCGCAGTCACTCCAAGTGGTAGACGCCACGTAACACGCTATTAAGAACCAACGCCGGCTTCCCCGGTCAATCCAACAAGAGCCATCGCACATCACACTCGCAAAAACATTCAAAGTGTCGTGGAAGCGTTGAAACACAGTTGAGATACGTACTCAAAAACGGCCCCGGCCAAGCCGAGGCGAAAACAAGAAGGGCGCTCAATTAAGAATACAGGAAGACAACTCTGATAGAGATGAGATGAAGACCACGGCCAGGCCGCAGGCGAAAGAAACGAATTATTATTAGAAGATAAGTTACAAGATTTACAAGTGAGAAAAATACAGACGACGGTCGTCCCCGCGGGGATAATCCGAGACACAACCTACTAAAAGTTGTACAAAAAGCAAAGGCTACGATTATACCAAGAGATAGCGGGAAGGAAGAGCCGAGTAATTGGCCCACGGACAAATGAAATCGATCAGTTGTAAACTTGTTCTCATCAAGCGGACATGTTAGTGAGGAGTCAAACAGATCTGCTGTGAATTTGCTCTCTTAGGCCTGCGCCGCCACACATCGAGGGCAACCCAAAGACTTCTCTAGCAGGCCTCGGCCTTGGCCTCGGCATCCTCACCGCCCTCATCCTTTCGGCCTCCTCCTTAGCCACTCTAGCCCTCTCGGAAGAGCCGCTTTCTCCGCGGCCGCCTCCCTCTCCATCTTCGCCTTCGCCGCCTCTTTGGCCGCCTCCACCGCGGCTTTCTCCTTAGCCGCGACTCGTCATCAAGCGAGACGTCGAACCCGTCCCACGGGAAGGAGCCATCAAGAGGGAAAAGCTCCCCGATAACTTCCCTGGCAGCATCTTCGGCCAAGTCCCGGAACTCGGCGCACAGTTTGGGGAGCATGACGGTTTGGAGCATATCGACGTCCGCCTCCTTTTGCTTGATGATGGCCTCTTTGCCACGAATCACTCGGCTGGGCCTTAAACATGCCCCCGTATTGATCCTTCACGGAGACAGAGGTCGGCACGCTTCTGAGCAAGGCTACATTCCTCCAGCAGCTTCGCAGCTTCGGTTGCCGCAGCCTCGGCCTTAGCTCTCTCAGCAAGGACCTCCTTTTCGGCGTCCTCCCGGAGCTTTCGCTCAGCCAAGAGCGCCTTCTCAGCATCTCCCCTGAGCTTCTGCTCATTATGGAGACTCAGCTTCGCCGACGCAGCCACCTGCTTAGTGGCATTACACTCGGAAACAGCTCGAGCAATGACCCTCTCCTGCTCCTTGAGGCGAGCCCCGGTAGCCACGTTCCACCTCGCCAGCTCCCTAATCAGCTTTGTGCCTTCCTCTATAAGCTGGGAGACGGAAGCCTTCTGGGGGGGAGGAACGGCAGTGGTACTTTGGCCACCAGCCTGCGGCTGGGAGAAGGAAACCTTCTGGGATGAAGAAGTGACGGTGGCGCCCTGATCGCGAGCCTGCGCAGAGAAGCCCACCGCCTGCCGCCCAACGTGAGCGATGGCCGAACGCGGGCGATCTTGCAAAAATTCAATTAAAGCATCAGTATCAACTGACTTATCAGAACACCTAATGGCACGGCTAAGTTTAAACCACAGGATGACGGATACCATGTCGGCCTTCTTGGCGGGAGAAGGCACTTCCTTGCCGGCGGCGAGCCAGGTCCGTCCTTTTCCTCCTACGAGATAAGGGGAGATCCCTCTCGCATCGAGTCCCCCTCATCAGGAATATCAACAATCTCCACCTTCTTAGGGGAGAGGACGCGAGTTGAAACCGGTTTCGACGCCGTCTTCCGCGTCCGACGCACTACGCCGCTAATCACCCGGCTGCGCCTCCTCCTTGCTCAAGCCCTTCACCCCTGTTCCATGAGGTCATTCGGCGACGTCCTGCGATCATGGGCCGAGCCTTGGGATGCAAGTTAGCAACGGTTTTGTCTTTATGCGCCCCCATTCTCCGAAGAAGATCCTCGGATAGGTCCGGTCCGAAGTGGTCTCGCAAAAAAACAAAGAATCAAGAAGAGGAAATAAATCGAAGTCCGAGAAAACAGGAGCATTGAGAGCGGTGACGGGCCTCACACCGACCCCACTCACCCTGCGCCAGGGCCGGTATGAGGCCGACGTAGCAAAGTGGCTCATCCTGGAGAATGATCTGCGTCGGGGAATCCATCTTTTCGGCACCCCACTCTTGTCCACCTCGAAGAGCCTCATCGCCAACCTCTCATCCTCCTTCGGATGGACCTGGCGGCATCCATTTTCGGATGTTTCCGGTGACCCATCCGTCATGCTCCGCCCTAGTCTCACACCGCAAGTTAACCTGGTCTTTGGAAGGAGCGGGCGGCGGATAGTCGTCCGGTACCTTAACGTACACCCACCGACCCCCGCCCGTCCTTGCGAGAAGAGAGCTTGTCAACAGAGACGTAACCTTGCTCCGTTTGCACGCTGTACCATCCGACACGGCCAGAGATTGATGGTTTCAGATAATGAAGTCGACGGAATAAATTCACCGTCGGAGCCTCTCCCTTGAAAAGACAAAGCCGACGAAACCGATTATGGTTCTCATGGCCAACGGGTGCGATTGGGCAACGCGCAACGTTCATGGCCTTAATTATGGCCATAACATACCCATTCAGGGGAAACCGGAGACCATACTCCAAATGCCGCATGTACACACCGGTGTGGCCTGGCGGAGGACAACAGACGGATCGACCCTCCCCGGGGATGACAATTTCGTATCCACTACCGAAGAAAAAATGGCCCTCGAAAAGTTTCTCACCAGAACAACCGGCAAGCTTATGGGACCAAACACGGTCAAGGCGAACCTTACGGGCATCACCGTGATCCATGACGTCATCGCCTCTCATTAGGACGAGGCCTTTCCTCCTCCTCACCAAAATCATCACCAAAATCACCACAAGAATCTTCATCCTCCCATTCCTCCAGAATCTGAGGATCAACCTCTGGAGAAGGAGACCTAGGACCCTCCGACACAGGCCCACTAGGTCCAGCGTCGGCAGAAGACATGTTCACAACAAATTACTGGCAAAGAAAAGAAAAATTCGTTTGTTTACCTTCAAAGGAAAAAGTGCTAGCCGGATCAAAAACTCTGAAAATTGGAAGAAAAAAGAAGCCCTTCAGTTTAGCAAGACGAAAATTTTGAAGAAAATTTGAGAAAATGAAATTAGTGACCAAAATCACAAAAAAACTGCCCTATTTATAGGGAAAAAGCCCACAACGAAGGGCCAATCGAGCACACCCATGAAGCAACAACCAATCAACGAGCAAACACGTGTCGAGCATGCAACCACGGAATGTCAATCATCGCAACAGTTAAACGTCAATCAATGCAACAGTGACCAAGCGTCTTCAACACGCCCGTTCACATCCCTTCAACTATTCATTTTCCTCAACAAATTCCTAGGTATCCGGTCTCCGCCGCCACCCGATCAACCAAGCTAGGAAACACCTACTGGGGGCAATCAAAATCAACCTAAGACTCTCAACCTTGGTCACGGCCACCGTCATATTCTTTTCCACATCGAGTGCCCTTTACGCATCCATGTGGAGGGGGGATATGGTATACGGCACGGCCTAGGATATGGTATACGGCACGGCCTAGCAAGAGCCACGCCGATGCACAAGAAGAAGCCGATGCAGAAAATTTCTAAAAATTACTTGTGCAGAATACATGCTCAACGTACATCGGAGCCCATACCACGGCATAGACTACGCTGGGGGCAAATTGATGGGGCATATTCTGCACCGCTGACCAAGTCAACACACCGAGCAAGGTCAAAGATATCCACAAAGAAGTCAACGACTTAGATAGCCTAGCCGATGCATCCCATCGGCCTGCCACCTGGGTCTCGGCGTGACAACCTGCCAGCCGGGACACACATCCGCGTACTCATATCCAAGACCCCTCGGCGGCGAGTCAACATTGTCCGCCGGCCTGCCATAGGTCCCTTGGCCGAGGGGTAGATCAGTCTTTCCACCTGCTAGCCACTTGGCCACTTGGCCACTACGTGACAAAAGGTGAAAGTCTATAAATACTCCTCAACCTTCATTGAGGAAAGGATCCCAAAAAATATAACCTAAATACACTATTCATCCTGGTAATATCTCCTTCTCTCTCTACAATATATACCTAGCCAAGTTACACACTTGATCCTTTAAGTTTACTCGACTTGAGCGTCGGAGTGAGTACGCTTGGCACACAAACCAAGCCCTCGCCTTCGTTCATTGTTGCAGGGGAGGCCGCGAGGGACGATAGAAGCAAGAAGGATTCAGCTCAAGACATCATACTACAAGCCACGGGTGGTAACTAATCACTGCTCTGGAATTATACCCGGAACAGGGACATTATTGTGAATAGACGGAAATGGACAATGAGACGGTTATCTGGAATAGGAGGGAGTAGATATAAATAATAAGGGCCACATATAATGATGCAAGTGGTTTTAAGGTTGTTTGAAAGCCGGTGGTTTTAACTTACCTCAATCATTCAAAAGGATGAGATACGTTGATCCTACCTTAGAGGATCAATCTAGTTTTAGAGCATGTACTATAGAGAGGAGCTTTTGATTCTCTTAATTTTTTTCTCCCCTTCTATTTTCTTGACACCTCATTCACTTTTTAACCACCTCATTTTCCACTATCTTCATCCTCTTCCTCTATATTTTTCTTATATTTTCCCATAATAGAGAGGAAAGCTTCATCTTCCTCTTATATTAATCACTACACTCTAACCTTCAATTTTTTTTAAAAAATATAAGAAAATAATAATATATGACAATATTGATTGGTTGAATAGCACAAGGGCCAAGACACAACTTCCTCTAAAATTAGAGGAAGTCCTCTTCATCCTCTTACTAAGAGGATCCTCTACATTAGTCCCACAATAGAGAGGACCTCCTCTAAGAGGAGAGAATGTACTAAGATGAGGCACAATCCTCTCTATTGTACATATTCTTATCACCTTAAAAAAAAGTTGGTTAAGTAGGGTAAATGTGTGGTTGAGATAAAAGGCAAGTGGAATGTTAAAAGGCAATTCAGAAACAATCGAATAGTGAATCGGGAACCGAAGGGAGTAATATAATTGAACTCCCATCTATATTTACGAAATCAAGATTGTACTTCATGAGTTTTTAACCACACTTGAACTCAACTCGCATTTGAAAGGAGAATCTAATCTCACTACAAAAATGATCTAATTTCAAAATAACTTGTTTCTACCTCAAATTAATCCCAACTCATATTCGACCTAATTAACCCGTTTACCAGGTCCACATCCGACCATAGCGGCAAACCCAAGCACGAACAACAAATAAACGCATAAATCAAAACAAAACCTCGTATCAAAAACCTTGGACCCACATACATCAACATTCACTTACTTTTACTTGTCATTTCTTTACATTTCACACATAATTTGTTGCTTCTCCATCTTCCATTCTTCCTCATTTGTCACTTCCTCCGTCTTTATTCTTTCCAAGGTAGTCCACTTTTTACACCATTATTATATTCTAAAATAAGTACTTTTCTTCATAATCTTTCTTTACTACATTCTTTATTTTGTTGTTTTGTAATCAGAATGTTGAATATGTGCATGGGTTTTTCATCTTGATTTTGATTGTATTATGAATTATGATAAATTTAATTTCTTGTTAAGGGTTTGTTGAATTTACATTGCCCTAGAATGTCGCAAATTTACGACATTCTAAGGGTTTTTCACGTGAATTCTTTAGCGTTTTCTTTTTTACTGTTCATATATTTGTTGATTATGTCATTTGAATTTTCCCCAATTTTCAATTTCCGGGGTGAAAATGTAGGAAATTTTAATTGGGAATTTAAAGTTTTAGTATTATCAAATGATTTTTACCAAAAAGAACACAACTTTAGTATTTCTAGTGAAAATTTTAATGTAACAGTATGGTACATTTCTTCTATACGGTTAATTTCTTGATTTTGATTTGTATATTGTGTAACATTTACCTGAATTGTTGTTATTAAGGATCTAAATAATGTAATAGAGGTCAAAACAAAGAAAATGGTGAAAGAATTGATGGGAATCACGGTCCGAGGGTTAGTAGAGGCAGTCGCCCTAGAAATTCAAAATTGTGAACTTTTTAGTTAAAATTTTCGAACTTTTTCTTCTATGTTACTCTATTGCATTACTGGTTTGCCCCGAAAAACAGTTACAGTATATTTTAGCTGATAAAAGCTGACCCTACACTGTAAATCTTTGCTCGGTCGAGTGAATGGACTTAGAGCTGGTAAAAGCTGACCCGACAGAACCTGAAAATGTTAATGTTGTGTTTTTTCTTGTTTGTACATTGACAGGCATGGAGACTGTGAGCTCTTGCAGTTCGTCTATGGGGGATCGCAGCAGGGATATGGAGATGCTAACTGAAGCCTTTGGATCCTCTTTGTCACTTGAGGCTATAGCTTCTGCTTACTCTCAGGCAGGCTTGAATGTCGAGATGGCCGGTCTCATTCTGTATGAATTACAGAACGAAGTTGGTATGTTATTGTCCAACCTGTCGTTTGCAGACGATTCAGATTTCCTTGGTTCTGTTAATGTTGGATGCATTTAACCTGTAAACATTTTCAGGGGTTTCTGAAGGAGAATGTGTTATATCAACATTGTCACAAGATGAATCTTTACGAAGTGAGAGCTCGCGTGAATCAGTAAATGTATTAGGGAGTGCCGTTGTGAAAGATGATGATATACATGAGGACATTGGAACATTTCTGTTTCAAATGCTTGGGGATGGGTTTCAACTTGACATGGAAAAAATCAATGAAGTTCTAGGTGAGTTGCGTTCACTATCGAGCCATTTTGTTTGCAGGTTAATGTTGTTGTTAAATCTAAGAAACAATATATCCTGCCTTTTCATTGTAACTAGAGTGGTAGTTTAATACTCTCTCCGCTTCATATCTATATAGTCCGTATCTGACTTTGGTGGTTAGTATTTTAGCAATGCCTAATTAGACAAATATTTTCTGACAATATATAATAGCTACACCTTTCGTAAACCTATAATCTGTAAATAGTTGTTTAGGCGAATCAAACATGACAAACTTTACATTACATCTCTGTATATCTGGAAGAATTGATCGTCAAAGTTGACAAGTAAAGTCAAATAGAGACGATAAACTGGAATGTAGGTAGTCTATGTTATATGAACGACTTTAGATTACTATGGCTTTTTTTTACATCACGAAACAGCCTGCATAAACTGTTCTTTGAGTTTTCTTACAAAGTTACATGTTACAAATCTCTTTGTATTGCAATGGTGTCTATGAATCACTGTCTACATTAGGAAGTACATTTTCCTCTTTGCAGATTTAGGATACCAAATTTCGCTTACAGAAGTTCATTCTCCATCAACATTTCATGATACTCAGGAATTACAAGAGCCCCCATGCTGCTCTAAAGAAAACATATATAATTAAAACAAAATTTCTTTGCGTTCTCGGCCAAGATGCCTTCTTTATGTTGAAATGAGCATCTCTGATACATACTACTAGTATATGTATTGGCTCGCTGTGAAGTCGTATGAAGGCATGTAGCCATCCATATATGACCCCTGTAATTTGAGATACATTCTCTGCACTTCTACAGTATGATAAGAACATACAAAAATTGGCTGGTGTGAGTGGTAAGGGCTCTCATCTCTTAAACAAGTGGTCAGGGGTTCGATTCCTGACTCTTGCGAATGAAAAAGCCAAACTTGGGAGGGGTCAACCCATTAAATTGCCTTCAGTACCCCGAAGGAGATTGCCCCAGCTGTCGGTAGGGGATACTCCTGGTCAACACCAAAAAAAAAAAAACAGTATGATAAGAACATACTGCGTATTATATTCCTTACATCTTGAGCCTAGGAATTGGTTGAGATTTACGGCACAAACTTGTGTTTTGAAAAAGCCTAGCATTTAAGCATATGACTTGAACATTACTAGGTAGTTTTCCCCAAGTTTATCATTCCTATAGTTTCTGAGAATGCTAAGGTTATGAATTTCACAGAAGAAACTTTCTGTATTTTTTTCTGTAAAGTTGTCATAAGTGTCATTGCTGCAGTTTGAGTTCTGCAAGAGTATTATTCATTTATTCTGCCTGTTTCTTGCCTTAACTCCAAGTATATTTTTGTGCTCATTGCTGTGTCTTATTTCTGTATAGTATTGCATCGTATATAATGTAGAATGTGCGCTAAACTTGCAGGCACCTGTGGATACGATCTGGAGAAGGTAAGGCTTACATTCATTTGGAGGTCGAAGATATTGCCTCGAATTCTAACCCTTTGATATTTTAACCCGTGGGATAATGACTTTTGTACATGGTGGATTGACTAGAGGTCCTCGTTTATTTTGCTTGACTTTGAACTTATTAATCTGTTTCTGATTTGATGTTCCGAAAATAGAGTATGGAAACACTTGTTGACATATCAGCTTCAACCCTAGAGAAAAGTGACGATGTTGTTTGCGACTCTGCCTCTGCTGAAAGCGTAAGTTCTGTTTCAGTATTTCTTTGCAGTCTAATGATATGCATCTCTATAGTCACTCTAAACTCGATTCTTGTAACGATCTCAGGAGAGCTACCAAGACATCGGACCCTATTACTGTTATGAAAAGTCACCCTTAACAGATGATCCTGGCCCAAGGTCTGTTCTTTCCCTATTTCTTTCTGAAATGTCACGTCTTCTTCGAGTTTTCTATATGACGAGTCTCTGTCTAATACATTTCCTGATAATTTGGTGATGAAAATAGGCTGCTGAAGCAGAATACGAAAGACCAGCGTAAGAAAAATAAAAATAACAGTAATCTGCAGGCTGAAATTTTGGGAGCCCTTTTTACTGCTCCTGAGAGAGTAGAACAGCGACAGTCTAAACGAATAATACCTCGAGCTAGAGTCAGGAAATCAGTTCTATATGGGAGATCTGTGGTTGTACCACCGAAAGAGACAAATATAGAGCAAACTTTCGTGGCTGTAAAATCATTAGCAGATGGCAAAGAAGGTACAGCTAGTAGTTCAGATACTGATCTGTACATTAAAGCATTGATAAATCGGCGAATTCATTTCCATGAAACCGGTTTCTGATGTAGTCATTAATCTAAGTTCCATCCATTTCTTTGAAGATGAAGACGGAGATGAGAATAGCTTCCCGGTCCTTCGCCAGGCTGTGAGGGAGCATTGGGTTACTATGAAAGAATACTATAAAGCTGTGAGCAACTGCTTCTACATTTCTTTCTGTGTTAAGATTTATCAGACGATGCCTCTTATTCGCTTGTTTTTGTTGGTTTTTTAACTTTTTATTCGTGGGGCATCCGTTCCATGACTGTTTGGTTGATTGGCAGGCTATTGATGCTTACACAAAGGGAGACAAAGAGCGAGCCGGTAAGCTTATGAAAGAGGTACTGCCTCAACTCCTCAAGTAATCTATTTTCATTAATCTTCTTCACCGAACTCTGCCACTTTTTCTTCTTTGGTTTGAGAAATGAAGAAATAAAGGAAACTGACTCACAAATTTGTCGGCCAATGCATTTGAATATGTTTTCTGGAACTGGATGGCTTTTCAGGGTCAATTTTTTAACAAATTGGCACGGGAAGCTGATGAGAAGTCGGTGAACAAGCTTATAGAATCAAGGTTAGCTTCGACTAAATGTTGCCTTTTGCTTGCTCCGTAATCATCAGTCATTCCAGATTTTCAGGTCTAACAAGCTGATGTTCTGCTGCAGGCCAGATGAAGAAATGCTGTTAGACTTCAGTACCTTTGAACCAAGAGAAGCCGTAAAGCTGTTGAGGCTTCACCTCTCTAATCTTGGAGGAATCCCAGGTAATTCATCGTCGATCCTCATTCTCATTAGTCTGATGACCTGCAAACACGACTTCACGATGTTCCTTGGTCTCAGGTATTCGCTATCTGAAGGTCGGTGTTCAGAATGCTGATGGACAAAACAAAAAAGGAAGCTTGAAGCGATTGGTATAATGCCATTTTGCTTAATGTGTTTTCGCGTACTTCAGAACTACAGGAACAACTGTTTCAGTATGTCGATTAAGATGTACAAATATGCAGGTTTTAAAACTTCTGGAGAAGGAAGCTATCGAATGTACAGAAACAGACGACGGAAAGACAATAGTGATCAGGCTAGATGAAATCAACCCACAAGCTTTAAGCTTTGCTAAAAAAAAGGAAGTCAAGCTTCCAGATGTTTGATCATCTCAACTCTCAATCTCAAAGTCGTCCAGTGGTGATACTCACGACCTGTATTCAAAACCCGTCAATATCAAAATTGGCCTTTTGCCTCCCATTACATCCAAAAATTATTATTACAAAATTATAATGTACAATGATTATATCCTATGATTAATGATATGTTCTTTGTTTGCCTAAATGTTGCATAACAAAAAGAATTGGAGAGAGTATATGCTAATGCAACCCAAATAAATAACTTACAATCTTATTTTTTGAATCTAAAATACTCGCATACAAGAATAACCCACGAAATTTACCGATTGTACTGGTGTGTCCATAGTTGTCTCTTTTGTTTCGCCATGGGTGTTGATACAGAAACCATTTATGCGTTTTCTGTGATATATGGAGGCTCTAAAAGTTGATAGACGTAAAATCTAGTGAGTGGATTAGAATGGACATGATCGAATATTGGAGCAATGGTTAGTGAGTGTTGTAACACTGAAAATTTGAGTGAGCTTAGAAATACACGGAAATTATTTTTAATAAAATAAATTTTCAGAAGAAAAAAGAAAAGAACATAATGGTAATGCAAAATTCAAATTTAAATTGTACAGAAAATCGTATCATATATCTTTTTGAAAATCGAATAGAAAACTGATAATAACTAGAAACGGAAAAGGGAAAGAAGATAAAATCGAATAGAATACTAACACGTAGACAAAACGTTAATTCAAGATGAAATACGAGGGAGTTAAGTCGTTAGTATCGTATCGTATTGTAACTGAAGCCGACCCGAATATGATTTGCAACTATTCACTCATACTAAATTCATAATGCATCATTGTTGGCAGTTCTAATAATATTGCTTGATGAAAAGTGATGAGCTTGATGAAGCGTTGAGCCATACAACCGGCAAACAATTACACAAACTAGGTACTTTCCAAAAACACGAATTCTTAGACAATCACAAGTTATGACGGCTCTCACCACCGATTTAAATAACATTAAAAAAAACATATTTGAAAGTATTCAAAACCCTTGAATTGGGTATTGTATCTCATAGCATATATATCATATTTACAAAATATAGTTAGCTATATTCTAGGCTAAAATCAATATGAACAACTGACTAAGATATTTACATGCTAAATAGGAAAGATACATATCATATAAAATATTGACTAATACTCCCCCGCAGTCGGAGCGGGAGCCGGGCAAACGCTAAGACTGGAACGAAAACGATTAAACAGATGCTTCGGGAGACCTTTAGTAAAAATGTCCACATACTGGTATTCGGCGGGAATGTGTAAGACCTTGACTAAACCAAGACGGACCTTTTCGCGAACAAAATGAATGTCAATCTCGATATGCTTGGTTCGCTGATGTTGAACAGGATTGCCGGACAAATAAACCGCGGATACATTGTCACAAAAAACGAGACTGGCACGAGTTAGAGGAACATGGAGTTCTAATAATAAATTGCGTAACCAGCTTGTCTCGGCAACCGCATTGGCAACACCCCGATATTCGGCTTCCGCACTAGACTTGGATAGAGTAGGTTGGCGTTTTGAAGACCAAGATACTAAATTATTCCCGAGAAAAACACGTACAATAGCCGGAAGTCGATCGTCGTGAGTCAGGACAACCCGCCCAATCAGCATCAGAATATGCAGTAAGATTATAGGAGGCGGATTTAGAAATGGTTAGCCCATGGTCAATAGTACCTTTGACATACCGCAGGATACGCTTGAGAAATTGAAAATGGGGCTCACGAGGGGCATGCATAAATAAACATACTTATTGCACGGCGTATGTGATATCGGGCCTAGTAATTGTGAGATATTGAAGGGCCCCCGCTAGGCTACGATACAAGGTTGAGTCCGCTATTAAAGGACCAGCCGTGGAGGAGAGTTTCGCACCAGGTTCAACTGGTGTACTGACGGGATTGCACGAGCTCATGTTGGCTCTTTGAAGAATATCACGGGCATACTGTTGCTGTGATAAAAACAGACCCGAGGCATTGCGGTGTACTTTAATTCCAAGAAAATGATTAAGACGTCCAAGATCCGTCACAGCAAACTCAGATGAAAGAGCTCGAATAATGCGTCGAAGAAGGAGAGCAGATGATGCGGTTAAAACAATGTCATCGACATATAGTAGAAGATAAGCCATATGAGCACCATCCCGATAAATGAACAAAGACTGATCACACACGCTACTTCTAAAACCCCGAGACTGAATGAAAGTCGCAAAACGATGATACCAAGCCCGTGGAGCTTGCTTTAAACCATATAAGGACTTACGAAGGCGACACACATGATCCGGGACAGAGGGGTTAACGAAACCAGGCGGCTGATGCATAAAGACCGTTTCAACAAGATCGCCATGGAGGAAAGCATTTCTGACATCTAATTGATGTATGGGCCAAGAACGGGAAGTAGCGAGACTAAGCACTGTACGAATTGTGGTAGGCTTCACTACCGGACTAAATGTCTCCTCACAATCTATACCGACTTGCTGACATTTTCCATTGACCACAAGACGAGCCTTATAGCGTTGTAAAGTCCCATCAGACCGGTACTTATGTCGAAACAACCATAGGCAACGGATGACAGGAGCGTTGGTAGGACGCGGGACCAACTCCCATGTTTCATTGTCAATTAAAGCGCGATATTCATCGGTCATGGCAGCGCGCCAGTGAGGGTCCTGGAGGGCTAGTTTAGGGGACTTTGGGAGAGGGGAGATGGTAGGGGAAGACGTGGCAACGAGGTTGGGAGGAATGCGAGGTTTGAATATCCCGTGCATAGCGCGGGTACTCATGTTGTGTGCACGGGTATGTGGGGGTGGTGAGGGAGGGGGAGGTGGGGGAGGTGGTGGGGGAGGGGGAGGTGGGGGAGGTGGGGGAGGGGTGGTGGAAGGTGGAAGGTGGGTTAGCTGGGGAAGTGTGTGGTGCAACGGGGGTGGCTGTTTGTGGACTGGTTGGGGCAGAGGATGGCAGGGGGTTGGCAGGGGTACGAGGGGATGTGGGTTGAGGAGTTTCTGGGTCGGATAAAGGCTGGGTTAAGGCGTCAATGATGGCAGGTGGTAGAGAGGTGGCGGGTGGGGCGAGGTTATTGGGAGGGTTGACCGAGGAGGATTTAGCAAAAGGGAAGACGGACTCATCGAAGGTGACATGACGTGAAATTATTAGCTTACCACTTGCGAGGTCATAACATTTGTAGCCACGGAATTCTTGTGGATATCCGAGGAAGACACATTTGGTGGAGCGGGATTGGAGTTTATGATGACGTTTTGAGGACAAGTTGGGATAACACACGCACCCAAAGACACGGAGATGGGAGTAAGACGGATTTTTATGAAAGAGAGCGGAAGTTGGTGAGCGAAAATGGAGAATTTTTGTGGGTAAAATATTGTGTAGGTGGACAGCCGTGTGCAAGGCATCGACCCAAAATTCCGGTGGTGTAGAAGAGTGGTGAAGTAAGGCAAGAGCTATTTCATTTAAACGACGGAGCATGCGCTCGGCCTTGCCGTTTTGGGAGGACGTTTGTGGACAAGAGAAGCGAAAAACGAGGTCGTTTTGATTGGCAAAATTACGAAATTCATGATTATCAAATTCACGACCTAAGTCACATTGGAAAGCCTTAATGGAGCGTTGAAATTGTGTAGTGACGTATTTTCGAAAGTTAATGAATTTAGTAAATGCTTCGGATTTGAATTTTAATGGGTACACCCATACAAACTGAGTAAAATTATCGAGCAAAAGTAAATAATATTTATAACCCGCTTTGCTTTTTATGGGTGATGTCCACAAGTCACTGTGAATGATATCAAAAGGAGCTAGCGTAGAAGAATTAGAATCATGAAAGGGCAAACGTCGATGTTTACTTATTTGACAAGAATGACATAAGGACGAGTTTGATTTGCTATTACAATCAATGCTAGACTCAGACTTAAGAAAATTCAAAATATTGGCACCCGGGTGACCGAGACGGGAATGCCAGACATCGGTTGAGAAAGCAAGGAGATTATGGCTTGACGCAGAGGGCTTTGAGGAGGACGACTCAGCTGACACGGGGTATAGGTCACCGTCACTATTGCTCCTCAGAATCAGACTCCCATTCGCTAAATCCTTCACAGAAAAACCACACGGATCAAATTCAACGGAAACATTATTGTCTTTGGTAAATTGTCGAACTGAGATGAAGTTTTTAATGATTTTAGGAGTGTATAAAACATTGTGAAGGTACAGGGTTCTATTTGGGTTTGCTAAGGAAACGGTGCCAGACCCATGAACAGGGAGACGCGCGCCATTACCAACAAATATCGAATTAATTGAGCTAGAATTAAGAGGGAAACGGAACGTACCTGCATCCGCACTCAAATGAGACGAAGCACCTGTGTCCATGTAGAAAGGACTAGGAGATTGCATTTGAAGAGCAGCGAATGCTTGGGCTAAATCCGTTGGCTGCGGTTGCTGACTATCATCCGTGGCCACATGGGCCTGCCCAAAACCAGCACCAGATTGACGAGAGCCACCACGGGACTGAGAGGACCGTGAGGCAGAGGACTGGGCAGGAGCTTGCCATGGCTGCCACGGCATTGTCCACCCTGGAAAAGTAGGATACGGACAGGGTGGTGGTGTCCACGGTCCTGGCCAGCCAGGCATAGGCCCCCACGGGGAGACCAGGGGAGCAGTGGTGGTAGGTGTCGATTTCTTCGACTGGTTTCGCCCTCCTCCACCGCTGTTATTGCCTTTGTAATTGCCGCGCTTACCACCATTATTACGCTTATTATTGCGCGACGAGTCAGAGGCATCATCCCAATTTCAAGATTCAGTGGAGGGGACAGGCGGAGCAACGAGAGCCGTGGCATCCTCACGACTGGACTGACGGTGATTCTCAAGTTCAATCATACTCCGGGCCGTCTCAAAGTTTGGCAGAGTCTGATTAATATACGCGGCCACAGTATCGTATTCTTTTGGTAGACCGCGAACCAACTGAAGAACCAACCGTTGATCGGTAATTGCAGCGCCGACGTCTTTCAATTGGCCAGACAACTCGCGGAGTCGTTGACAATAGGCATCGAAAGACGGAAATTTGCCAAGTTTTAGATTGTGGAATTCACTCTCGAGACTGGCGGCACGAGCGCCCTTGTTGTTAAGGAATATGTTCTTGACTCGATCCCATGCCGCTTGTGCAGTAGAATCGGGCTCAAGGACACGCGACAACAACTCATCCGACATCGTACCATAGATCCATTGCAATACGTGGGCATCAATTTCATACCACGCATCATACGTTGGGTCAGTCGTAGCCGGAGCGGGCGTACCATCGATGTGGTGTAAAACCTTGTATCCGCGGGCATGGAGCGTAAACAGGTTGACCCATGACGCGTAGGATACTTTGGTGCCGTCTAACACGCGTACCTTATTTTGAATATTGGTGACGGTGTAGACGGGGTGAAGAGAGGATTTTGGCGTGTGAGTGCTCGTATTTTCGCCGTCAACCATGGTAGCGTGAGGCTAGGATGCGGCAAGGGAACGACGTGCTGTTGCCGTGGGCAAAAGCAAGGACACAGGAGGATCGAATAATCAACCTGATACCATGAAAGTATTCAAAACCCTTGAATTGGGTATTGTATCTCATAGCATATATATCATATTTACAAAATATAGTTAGCTATATTCTAGGCTAAAATCAATATGAACAACTGACTAAGATATTTACATGCTAAATAGGAAAGATACATATCATATAAAATATTGACTAATAATATTGTCCCTCTGATTTGACTTGAATTTAGTACTCAAGTCCAGAGACTTATTACACCACGATAGCAATAAGAGGCAGCACACGGCAAATCAAATTCAGTCCCTCATCGGCACATCGCTATCTTCAGAAAAAGATAATTCTTCCACACAAAGCTTTGCCATGTGTGAACCTAATGCTCTCCCTGCCAAAGATATGACAAACTGCGATGTAGTTGATGATCTGTATAACCTACAGTTCTTGGACCCGTTTAGACTTGCTTGAAAAATAAGGATGGGCCAAAAGGAAGTCATAGACCAACTTGAAATCATGAGGAAGTTTGCAGGATGGATTAACAAAGCAGGCAATTAAATCTATATATTTTCGCTATTCATTAATATTTACGTAGAAAATATAAACGTAAACATTTACAAAACATAAACATAGATATTTTTCAGAAGTTAAATCTTTATATTTTGCGGCGGGCCCACATTTATTGTTTATAAAAAATTGTATATGATGACGACGTGAATGCATGGGAATGCTTGAAATGTTCTTTGTTTGATGTAGATAAGATTTTACGAGAAAATCATCATTTATTTATTCAGTGTTTATAGTTCTCCATAGGGCTGCAAAAAATCCGATTATCCAATCCGATTCGATATCCGATCCGAATTTTTGGATATCCGATCCGAAAGTTAAGTTACTTTCACTACTGCCGCATTAATATTGTTATTTTTTAATTCATTGTTACTTTCACTACTGCCGCATTAATATTGATAATTTCACTACTCCCGCCGTAATTATTGTTACTTTCACTATTGTTGCATTAATATTGATTATTTCACTACTCCCGTTGTTGTTTCTACCACTTTGACTAATCTCGCTGATAATATTGTTACTTTTACTATTCAAATGAGTGATTATTATCGTATAACTATATCCAATGTTACTACAATTCTTTTCTTTACTGACGAAATTATTTTTACTACTTAGGCATGCAATTTTAAGAGAATTATATATTTATATAAATATATTACATATATGCACTAAGTCAAATCGAAAGAATTATGCAATATTATGTATTATGGAATCTAACTTGAAATATTTATAACCTACTTATATTATATTTTAAATTTAATATATAACTAGTTGGAAAGCCCGTGCGATGCACAGGGCTTCTATTAGGATTATCTATAAAAATATATTCTTAAATTAACAAAAAAGTCCAACTATGTTGAATCATTGATGAAAAAAAAATTCATGGTTGGTATAGTTGATTGATGAATTATTAGTGTTTTTACCGTAAAAATTTGACATTCAATAGTACTTATAACATCAAATGATTTAGTTATAATATGTACTTTTCTTTTTCATTGTCGCAAGCACAACTGTTTTTAATTCAATAAAAAACGCTCTCTCAGTAAACATGGTGCAGCTAACCAAACTGAATCCTCAATAACGGAAAGAGACCTTTATGAGTCTTGTAAATTATTTTAGCCTACAACAACTACGTAAAACTGAATGATGTTATGTAAAACAACAATTGTCATAATTATATATAGTGTGTTCAAAGAAAATGTTAGATCTCTTAAACATAATTTTACCTTGATATATATTTACAATTAAGAGTATTTG
Source organism: Silene latifolia (assembly GCF_048544455.1). NCBI lineage: Eukaryota > Viridiplantae > Streptophyta > Magnoliopsida > Caryophyllales > Caryophyllaceae > Silene > Silene latifolia. The sequence continues at coordinate 2,944,404 of NC_133530.1, read as the reverse complement.
TTCCTTATAAACTTCTCGCAACATCAAATCCAAACTGAATTCCAATAAAATTATTAGTCTCTAAACAACAATAAAGAATATCAGTGATTCTATTGCATAGAATGCACGGGGCAACATCATTTATTAGTTTTATGACATCGTTTAAAATCGTTGAGTTACCAAGTTAGTATTTTATGGCAACGCTGAAAAGTTGGTTTATGTACCATGGTCTGGTAATAAAAAACTATTAAATTTAACAAAAAGTCAAACCATGCTGAAAATGAGAGTAAACAAAATTTCGGGAGTTGATTTAGATGAGGAGTGATTAATCATCAGTTCCCCTCACAAAAACGCAACAAAAATGTTGGCATTTAGTATTGACTATATCAATTGTATAACATTCACAAAGATAATTGGACTGTAGAGTTATTATTCTTATAATCTTACTCGTCATCGGTTTTTAACAGAAATAGTCTTTGACTAATTACAATTAAGACTACTTGTCCTTAAAAGCTTCATGCAAAATATATAATACGACACGACATAATTTGATAAATTTGTGAAAACTTCTTTGTAAATAATGTCCTTCGTTTGGCCTTGATACATTTGGTCTTTATCACGATGAGAACCTTAATCCATTGTATGGCGTTGTTATTGACGCTTCTAAATGATCAAGTGATTGTCCCTAACTCTTGTTTATTGTCTAGCGTAGCATAGCCTCAATGTATATTGTCTCCGCTTAAGAACGAAAGGAATCGTTGTATCCGAGGAAGTCATTCCTATGCTCGGTTCAGTACCTTTTGCCAACTTTGGAACCCATAATTATCTTCCTTTCTATTTCAAATTTCCAAAGGCGATTGATAATAAGACAATGTCTCTTTAGATAGTCCTCTTACGGAGTTGATGTTCCTCAACAATATAACTGACATACCACATTTGGTAGAACATACCATTAGAGCAACTCCAATGGTTGAATTGAGGGACCTGATTGCAATTGTTCTAAATTATCAAGCTACATGCTCACCATTGAAGTACGAAAATATGTTACCGCTTTCAAGCAGGTGTAGCTTTGTCAAGCTACGTAGCTTGACCATTAAAAAGAATAAAAAATTAATTAAAAATATTTTAAAAAATTATATTGCAATATTTATTTGTAATGTGGGACCTTGTAAGCTACATTTGTTGTAGTTTACCACACAAATTCTCATTGAAGACATGACATATCCGTCACAAGCTGAAGACGGATACCATTTTACCTCACAAAGTACCCACTTTTTCTCTCTCTGCAACACTATTCATGTGGTCCTCTTTCTCCACTAACCCATTTTATTACCATTTTATCTCACAAAATATCCGTCACAAATGGTAACCCGTCACAAGGGAGACCAATTGAGTTTACCATTGGAGGGTCTTGTAGCTTCAAAGCTTTGTTGCTTAAAAAAATGATGGAAAAAGGCAAGCTACAAAGTCTTGTGGCTTGCCATTGGAGTTGCTCTTATGAGTTATGTTAAAAAATTCATCATGTATACTCCCTTTCCTTCTTAATAAACATCTTTCCCATTGCTTCTCAAGGGTCAAACGTCGTTTATAACTTTGACCATCAATATGTCAAAAATCATGGTCAAAGTAATGTATTGACGACTCTGCAAAAGTAATACATAGGATCATTACGAAGAGGATGACGTACATTTAGTGTGAAATTCCTAAAAGATAATGAATTTTGCTCCCAAAGTATAACGAGACTAAAATACTCTACCAAGTCTCGAATAATAGGAAAAAAAAATGACTCCTAAAAGTAAGAATGTCATACAGGGGAGGGGACATGACCAATGTAGGCTTTCTCATATCCATATTAATTAGAAAAATTACATGCCCTTAGTTGTCACAAGTAAAAACTTTCAAAACCATAGATCAATTTGTGTAGATCTTAAAATAGTTCGTTCCATATAAATGTTATATTCTCACTTATTCTATATTTTTCAAATATTTCTGATATTTTATTTACCCATGTCTAGCTAATACCCACGGTTGACATGATTTAAAATTCAGTTTGAGTCTGAAACTTTATTTATATTCGCTGCATCCAAGACAAAAAAGATATAATTGGACAATTGTGAAAGATTTTTCTTTTGATCAAATTTGTTTTTTTTTTCTTATTGTAGACCTAACAAATTTCTTATATGGAACGCTATTTATTTTGAATCAATTGCTTATTTATTATATTTCTCATGAGTATGATATATACGTACTTTGTGTTACAATGTCTCATTGCTAATATTTATTCTGTACTAATAGCTATTTATTATATTAATCAAGTTTATAAAATTAAAAATGGAACATGAGATTAACTTATAACAATAGGTTCAAATGTAAGTAAACATGGGGAAAAAAAATATCAAAAAGAAATTAATTTGATATTATGAAGGTCAAGAGATCATGAAATTAAAAATCTCATATTTAGGCTCTGTTTCGAAAAAAAAAGCATAAATTTATCTTACCAAAATTTCATTTATCTTTTTTGTTGTAAGTTTTTGGTGGATAAATTATTTACCAAAATAAGCGAAACATATGAGAAATAAACTACCTGTTTTTTTTCTTTAATACTTCAATTTATAATATTAAATATGGAGTACTTACTATATATGTCCTGCCATATTATAAAAAAAAAAAAGCTATCTTTCGGTTAGTTTAAAACGCAGTTTTTATTTAATCGGTTAACTGATATGTTTTGAATTTTCAGTTAATTTTTAAGCTCGTTTTTTAGGTTTCAGTTAATTTTTATAATGAAATCTGAGATATAGTATATGAATAATGTGTATGACATTAATATACCATATAATTAGTTACATAGTGTATTTTGAGTATGTAGCACCTACTATTTCGTAATGGTTGGATTACTTGGATATATGCTGGTGGTATATATGAAATTTTGTAGTAGATGAAATTAGATGATACTACTAATGCGTGAGTCTAGAACCGATCATCAATTCATCATATGAATAACACTATGAGTTGTTCCATTATTACACAAAAGCTTTGAGTTGTTTAAACCTCCAAATTCTACTTCAGTTTTTCTCGGTTTTATTCCTCCATCTAATGATCTCCACATCCTTATACAAAGTAAATTAGTTAAACAAAAATAGTACTCCCTCCAAATTTTTAATGTTCTTCCCATTTTATTAAAATACTAATAACATATAATAGAGATATGGGAAGAACATATATGAAGGGAGCAACATATATAGATTAGTGAAATGGTTTATGTATTGATAACTTGAATGTATATGGAGGCATTTATGTTTATGATTTCTATACACACATTAAAATGATTATTTAGTGATTACAATTTGATGAAATTGTAATTTATACTTCGTGTAACTACGTAAGATTACACTACATCATCTTAACATAACACTTTAATAAAATAAATTCATCTTTTATCCGCCAGCTTCTTGAATTTTGATGCGAGAATACAAATTAAAAATATATATGAGACCATAAGTGGGGGAAAATAAATACGATAACTTGAACTATTATGAATTTCTATTATGTATTTTATAATTTTATTCTACTTATATTAGGATAATTTTATTAAAATATATTTGATCTACTTATATTAGGATAATTTTATTAAAATTTATTTTAAATACTAAGAAATCTACTTTTATTAGGATAATTTTATTTATTTAATTTTTTTTTTCGAAATCTACCTTTGTTAGGATTTCTAAAAAAAGTTGGACTTTCTAATATCGCTCGAAAAGTTTCTGCTTTATATATATGTATTGATTGTATGATGATAATAATTAATACCATAAGTGTGCATGTTTATACTAATTAATTATTTTATTTTAAGGAAATTGACCATCTTCTATAATATTTAGGAAAATTACCAAGCATGTTTTTTCTTTTAGTCTCCTTGAAATTGACCTTCTTAATTAATTATTTTATTTTAAGAAAATTGACCATGTTTTAGTCTCTTACAAATGTTTAGGAAAATTACCAAGTTTCTATATAATTTAATTTTAATCCAAACTATATAATATTTGCATTGAGATCCTTAAGTGATTTAAAACTATATAATATAATTAATTTGTATAACTTTCTTTAATTCCATTGAAGTCCCTCGATTTCTGGATTTAATATATAGTATTAATTAATTGATAAGATTTTACGAGAAAATCATCATTTATTTATTCAGTGTTTATAGTTCTCAGTATATATTTTCAAATCAATGTTAACCATTCAATATACCTTGAATTATAGTTCATAAAATAAATATAAAATTTCTACTTTTAAAAACTTCTATTAGGTAGAATTAATTACGTAGTTTAACTGTTGTTAATGAATGAACAATAAAAGGTAAAAATTGTGAGAATTATGAGAAAGGTTTGAATATCATTAGAATTGCATGAATAATAAAGTTACAAGCCTATGTTTATATACTAATTACATGAGAATAAAACTATCCTAGAGAAATATACTTGCCATTATACAAGACAAAAGAATAGGAAAGATATCAAATATTATACACTAATTATATACAATAAGATCATAAGAAGATACTAGAATATGCTATGTAATATTCTCAATAAAAATGACCGCGACAGATGGAGTATAAGAAGAAGAAGACAACAACAATAATAACAATAATCGTGACAAAATATTAATAAACCTAGTAATATTCGTGGCAAAATACTAATAATCGTTGACAAAAGTTTAGTAAATTGTGGCTATATAGGTAATATAAATATATACGTTGATAATATATTATGTTAATATACGTATTGATTAATAAAAAACTGTTGTCATTTGTGTTTTTGAATGTGATTTGACGTGTTTGGCAGGAGGTGGGGATTCAATATTCTAGAATTTATTTTATTGCAATATACAAGTATATAGAAGAAACCTGACGTTTTGCCTACAATGGTCGAATACGAACTACTCGTCTCGCATTCATATTCCATGAATATCCTAAAGCAGCTAACCTCTAACCTTGTTCTAGGTGGCTTTGTACTCGAAAGTCGATAGGAATAAGCCATTGACAATCTAGTTCGTCTTTTGGTGGCCGTCTTTTATTCGAAAAGACCAATATTTATGGTGAAAAGAGGATCACAGATTGTACATACATGGCGGAACCTCATATATAATTGATTTGAAATCGATTGTAATGGTAGAGAAATCTCCAACTCGTCCAGGAAGTTTATACTGATTCTCGAAAAAAATACCGTATTCGAGAAATTAGTTCGAGATGACAAATTTGCTTATAAACATCAATGCATTCTCGTGACTGGAAATGGGCAACCTGATGTTCAATGTCGACTATTTGTTCGGAAGTTGTACGATGAATTTCAATTCTGAGTATGTTCGGCAGATCTGATGAAAGGCTGCTGAATATCTGAATTAGGTTAAAGCTGGTTTATATACGCCTCTCCCTTTGGGTTCAAGGGTTAAAGATCTAATGTGGGCCGAATTTCAGAAATGTGGTTTGATATACCCGTAAATTGAGCAAAATGTATCAGATCTTATTTCCACGGGCGGTTGGGCAGATATTTGACAACTTTACAGGTTCAAGATCTATTGTGGGTCGAATTACAGAGAGGTGGTTTGATATATTCTACTTAAGCGAAATACGACGTATGAGGAGATTGAGAAAATTGAGAAATTGAAAGAAGAAGGGTGAGTAAAGTTCGATTGACTGGCTCTTAAAATGGAAGAGAAGAGCCGACATTGAGATTTTAGAAGCTTTTTTCGGTAGTTCTTTTCTTTCATCCGATTACTTGCCTTGGAAGCTTGCACATTTGGGTTTTTGGTCAGATAGTCAAATCTGTAATAGCAATGTCGTTAAAGGGTAGAATATAATAAAATAGAGCACTTTCAGGTTCTCTCATCTCTTATTCCTATTTACCTGAAACCTCAGAAATTGACAACTGACCACGGGAAGCTTCCTTTTTCTTATGATCTTGGGTTGACAAGAAGCTTTCTATCTAAACCCAATGAGTGAATGAAAGCGCGGGATTTCCAATGTCTCGTTTACTTTCTGTTATATTATTGTCCCACATCGGTAAATTCATAAAAGCATAGAGATATTTATATATTCTTCAAGAACTAGGTCTTGCAAGATCCATGAACGATATATTCCAACTCCAATGTGTGTGCCAAATATTCTAATTCAACCAGAATAAATATCCTACTATTTCTTTTTTGATTCGAGAAAAACCCACCAAATTTATCGATTATACCCTTATTTCTTCTACGCTTACCCGCCTCTCACTTGCTTTGACAAAAGATAGGTAACCCAAAAAAATAACTCAACCTACACATCATACCACTTTCAACATACACATAGTATTACTAAATAACATGGATAGATTACCAAAACTCTTTGGTCATAATAGTAACTAAATTCACTAACAGTTGGCATATATACATGGCCGCGACAATAATGTCTACAAAACGATCCTTGGCCTTGTCGAGACTCAAGACATGGGATAAATCATTTTCTATCTCGTTCCATATCATTGTGTGAGTCTTTGCGTATCATTTTCGTCATTAAGCGTCTCGATGAGAAGGGGAGGAGCGTACTGAGCTGTACCCTGGTGCTCCTCGGCGTCTTGGCAAAATGATAGGATAATGGTATCAATTGACATCTCCACAACACCAAAGAACAATGTGGCAACAATATAGCCCAGTGCCCAACACGCCTGCAAGTAAGTATGTTGAACAATTATTCAGAGAAACGGATTTCACAAGTAAATTTACGAATGCATGACAAAAAAAAGTCACGGATAAACAGGCTCTGTCGGAATATGAGATGAGAAAGGTAGAGCAGCATACCAGCACGGGGAACAATGGAGACGAGATCTTGTTGTGGGCAGACTTGTACTTGTAAGAATCAAGCATGAGGAATCCGAATAATGCGCTTGATAAACTAACACATAACTTTCCAAGCGAAAGAATGACGTCTCCAATCACATTTACCTTCCCTATTCTTAATATGTTGTTCATAATTAAACTTGTCGCGATAGCAGACGATTTGAAGAAGCTTTTTCCTGTTATTGCAATCTGCAAATCATAATTCCAAATGTAAAGAGGCAGAATAATGTCCAGTTTGTGATTTCCGGTCAGTCCTCTATGAGACGATCTCACGTTTGAAACTAACGCAATTTCTAATGAGAACAAAAAACGAGGCTTACCATTATATAAGCATTACGGTTTACAGATTTAAGGGTCCACTCGACAGACTTCAAGCAGAAAGCAGAAGAATGATGGACTATCTTCCTGAACCAATTATCTGGTGTAATATAGGAAACTTTCAGCTTCCGGCGAATTGACTCGAGTATAAACCGAATAGACTCCACGAATGAGAGAAGCAGAGAACCAATAGCAACAGAACCCAGATTGTACCGGAGAAGTCTCTTCATTGAGCCAAAAACAGGAAGAAATGGAATATCTGGCTGCAAATACATTGAAATTTATAATTATGATATAACGATGATTCATACGGAATTTTCCCTGCAATTTGTGTGATCCCTAGAAGCAATTTAGTAATGTTGTTCTAATGATGATATTTTTTAACAAAACATAAGCAAATTTTTCCAAGTCCACTGACACTGTAACAATTTTTCAGACTGCATCGTGAAAGCGATCAGCAATAACTACAACAAATGAAAGTTTATTTAAGTTGGTTACTCACCGAGGCATCCCCACGAGCCCAATAATAAGAAGCAACAGATCCAGCAATGACGGTAGATGAAGAAGCTATGAAGAAATGTGTGGCCCAATAACCACCCAACAAGTGAAAGAGAATGGCAATTCCAATGTGAGGAGTATAATGAATGCTGTAACCACAACAGCGTTCACAGCTGACGCGCTTTGATACAAGATCATAAGCACAGCAGTTGGAATTGCAATTATTTTGACGAACCTCTCCGGAACTAAATAAATGAAAGGCAGCTGATAACCAAATCATGTAAAATATTGCAAGAATGGTAAATGGTATGACGGGAAATATCATAAGAGCTTGGACTTCTCCGATGACCTTAGCAGCCACCTGGAAAATAGTCAAGCAACATGTCACCGGATGAAATTATAAATAATCCAATCACATATCTGCAATTCCCAAAAAAAAGAGAGAATTTTTCCTCAGAGCCTGAGAATGGTTTATGGTTCTAACATCGAACATGTGATTGCTCAAGAGCACTGTCAATGGTGACAGTACTTTTGTCGAACTTCTCAAAAGGCGCCCACTATCAGTTTACAGTTATTATACTTGAGAGACATCGTTCTTCTACAGGAACACCATTCTTACAGCTTCAGTACAGTAATAATCTAGAAAGATTCTAATCTTACAAACAGTGATTCGGTGAAATTTCTTCCACAGTTAGTCAATTCAATATTGTATCAGAAAGATGTATACTTGCCTTTAGAACTGATGTCGCCATAAGAATACGCCTAACAATAGCAATAGAAGCAAGGAGTGAAATTCCCATAACAACAGTCATCACGATAGCAGCAACACGCATATGAGTTAATTCCTGTTACAGAAAATTTTTGACAATTAAAAAAAAATGAACTCAAAAACAATCTAACTTAAATATTTATAATCAAGAAAAGGAAGATCTTACCCTTCCATATACATGAGTATACGGATCATGTTCACCAACAATTGGTGTCACAGCATCGTTTCCAATCCATCCAGCTATTTATGGCAAAATAAATTACAACAGAGAATTAATAAAGTGATCATATAGCATTTGATTAGAAAATTTCCCGACATTCTATTGCATAGTAGATAATTCAAGATGATGTAAATGGTGAAATTCTAACCTTTTAAATAGAAAAACATTGTGACTGATATCACAAGAATGTTGAAGAGTACGACTGTTATCCACGGCATCCCGGAGACAAAATGTCGAATCAGAAGCAACCAAATCACTGACAAAAAAAGTGGCACGAGTGCTCCACAAACTATCAATACCGGCCATGATTTTCCAATGTCCGCCATGTATCTCTGCATGTGGCAGGTTTTACATGACACTGTGATATGCTTCTCAAAATATGAACTCAGTCATTGCACGAAACGTAGAACTGTAAAAGTGTAAGAGCACAAACCTTTAAGACAGCAGACCGAGTGTTAATTGTCTTGTGAATTGATTTGTCTATTTCAAGTCCGTCACTGATCCTTACTCCACCCATCTGCTGCCAATGTCGTAAAGACATATTTGATGGTCGAGCTATAAATTGACAGCTCCAGAAAACTAGAAAGCAATAGAAGGAAAAGGATTTAGTCAAGAATCATCAACATAGTAAAGACTCAAGATCTATGTTACTTCGACTCTTCACTTCTAAAGCCGTATCCGTGTCTCACATGACACTCAAGAGTATGGGTTCGGAATCTGTACCTAACCCTCACCAATCTGAAACTTCCTCCTAGAAGGGTTAAAAAAGGAGGCATGTATGAACAAAGTAAAGGAAGAGGCTTTGTATGAATCATTAACACACACTTACCATTAACACTCGGATATATGACGGGATAGCAAGGTCCTTGAAGTTGAAGTGATGTATTCCTCATATCAGGGCTGAGGAACTCAAAATAATCATAGTTTCGGTCAATCCATTCATCTACAGTGAGGTGTATATCTCCATCCGGATAGTCGCAGACCCAACTTAGTGAATCTTCTGCTGGAAAAGGGCAATCCAATAAACAAATGCTTCTGGCATCCTCTAGCTTAAAATCACTTTTCTTCACTCCACTTTCATAAACCTGGTTTGGATTCATCCAATATCTGAGTTCCAGTTCACGGAGATCAGGATTGGCATGTCTATCACCACAAAGATTTCCTTTGTAATCCAACCCATAAGTTAACCTGTAAACCGATGAATCAAATCAAATACGAGTACTTGAATAACCCAAGAGTTAGATTGTAATCTCCGGTATTAGTCTAACTGTTCATTTCACATTAAAATGTACACCTTTTGTTTTATGCCGATTATAAGATCACAAATTCTCATTGAAGACGGGCACTATCCGTCACAAACTGAAGACGGATAGTACCCCTCTCACAAAATGCAAGTGGCACTATCAATGGGGTGCTACATTTTCCACCCACTTGGCCTCCCACTTCCCTTATTGTGAGAGGGATACTATCCACCCATTGATAGTGCCACTTGCATTTTGTGAGAGGGGTACTATCCGTCTTCAGCTTGTGACGGAAAGTGTCTGTCACAAGCAAGACCCTTTGAAGTAAGATTAATACCTTACCATTTATCTTTCCAAATTTCAGTTTGAGCAGACAATCTCTAACAGGCTAATTTTCCTACCCCCACTGACGCGCATACGCCTTTTCCACATCTTTGCTAACCCTAAACTAGAAATACACTAAGCTATCAAATTGCAGGAAAGGTGACAAATGTAACAACTAACGAGAGCGAGTAAACAGTCAACTGATCAGAATCAGCTGAAGGAAAGGAAATGGGAGAAAACGAAATCTGCAATGCTAAACCGATAAATTGACCACATGATACACTCCAGTAAGAAGTAATAAGCTTCAAATAGGAAACCCAAATTGAGTCTATTGTTTTCGAGGTAAAAAAACTCCGATTTTCTTCAGACAAACTGCAGCAATGTTACACAACATTGCAGCACAGATGCAGGTGCAATTTATCACAATTACTTAACCAAATTGGACACTTGCTAAATTCAGCATCAGGAACAGCAAAATGCTCCAAAACCCCATACTTTCGCCACAAATCTTAACCGAAATTACCTCAAACAAACCCGAAATTGAAGAGACATACAACTAAATTAAATCCAAAATACACAAAATTCATACATCACTCAGACAAGAAACAAATCTAGGTAGTTCACAGGAAAAAAAAAATAGAAATTTACCATAAAAAGGCACAACATGACATACATTCTACAAATTAACACAACAATCAAAATCAACAACCCATTTTAAGAAAGGATAAAATATGAACTGGGTTTTCTTCAAACAGTAGGTCTTGCTTAAAACCGTCTTTAAATTAAGACCACCTCATTTAAATCGGTTGTGAGTGTGGACTTAACTTTAACTTAAGACGGTCTTAACCAAGAATTCGACAACAAAAAAAGATACAGAAGTTACTAACCTAAGTGGGTTTCCTTGATTGAATCCAAAGCTAGAGTTAACAATCATACCAACCCAGAAAGCAATAAAGATGATAAGAAACACAACATCTTTACATTTCCTATCTTTCTTGATAATCCCACCAAGCTGACTTCCATCACTTGATGGATACCTCCCTATAACTGGCCTCATTTTAGAGAGAGAAAGCTTGCAACTTTCTAGAGAGAGAAACTAAAACAAGGGTTTCTGAAAGTGAAAGTGACAAAAGATCAGCACTTTCTTTTACACACTGCACAGCAGTGTTACTGTAAACAGTTGGTCTGGTTTAAAACCGTCTTTAACTTAATTGGATGTGAGAGTCGTCTTAAATTAAGACAGAAATGGGGTGCAAATAACAGAAAAGAACAGCATGAAGAAAAAACACAGTGAACTAGATGAGTGTGAAGAAAAGTGTGAAGAGATTCTTGGCTTAAGGACCGGTGCATAATAAATTCACTTCACTTTCTCTCCACTTAGTGTAGTTTTAGTAAAGTGTCATTTATTGTTCCAACTTCGAGTTGATAACGTTACTCGAAAATCAACTGTACCCGTTCAATATATACTCCGTATTACATATACGAAGTACATAGTAACTAAATACGGTTATACGAGTATTTCTTTTCAGAATATAACCATTTTTAGTTAGTGCTGACGGAATTTAAAACCAGGTTATAAACATTATCGTTCATAACTTTATCAACTAAATTAGTTGACATCTACATTTCCATTCACAATAAATCGCATTTTATTACTTTTAAAATACAAGAAAAACTAAACTTTAACAGTTTAACTAACACAGTAATTTAAGACAAAGATAGTTTTATTCCACTACTTTTTTGGTGATTTTCTTTGTTAAATTCTACTTTTGTAATCATCTTTGAGACAAGATTTAAGACATTAAAAAAAGGGTCCATAGTCAGTTTTGATGGGCTATATCATGGGGAATAGAGATTGGTGTCAGCAATTATTTTATTTTTTAATAGTATCGTCTTTTTTATATCAGTTGGTCCCTCTTAAAACCGTCATACCGTCTTGGGTGTAATTATGTAAACAAGTAAGCAAATTTCCTAGGCATTGTGTTATTTGCCTCATCCATCTTTTGACCTATTTCTCTTTTAGAACGGATATGTCGTCTTAAACAAGAATTTGTCTTTTTATATATGAATACTATTTCCAGTAGAAACAAGACTACTTAAATATGTTACCATACCAATAATGTTTCAAAATAAAGGCTTATGAACGATAGATTGCAAGTTCGATATCCCTTGACAAAAAAAAAAAAAACCCGACATAGCTCAGATTAGCGTGTTTTCACGGTGAGTCGACACCGACAACCGCGACTTTTCCCGTGACTTTTCCTTGATCATGATCAACCGGCACTTTTCCCGTAACTCTTCATCTACATCTATATTAGCAGCTTTCATCCTCTCCAATATGTCACCGATTTCAAAACCATGTCGGATATGGGCTCTTAGCAAAGTAGAGCACATCTCTTGGGTCAAGGGAACTGACTTAGTCAATACTATTAAAAATCGATGTACATCTTCGATTTCTCCTTCGTCACCAAGCCACTCGAGGATACTCGAGAGAGTCTCTTGATGCGGAACCCAGCCCTCGTGTTCTGGCACTAATTCAAGTGCTTTCTCCATGCAAATTAAAGCCTCATCCATATGATACCGCTTGTTGTATGCACTACTAATGATGCTCCAAGCATTTGGGATTGGCGTCTTCCCCTTACTAATAATATCCTGGAGTAATCTTTCCGCTTCCACCATCAGGCCCTTCCGACAATAGCCAAGTATTAGAACATTAGGAACACGGAAATCATAAGAATTACCAGATGACTCCCACTCGTGGAATATCGTCTCCGCCTTTTCAAACGAGCCTATTTTAGCCAAAGAACCGATCATGGCCATATAATCAACATTAAATTGCGCTTTACACTCGTCTTTGTATATCCTCCACAAATTCATCATCTGAGACGAGTCCTCCAGCTTTGCATACAGAGTAATCAACCGCTTTAAGCGGACAGGGTTGCCACGAACTTCATTCTCAGCCTTTCGTAAGTAGTATATTGCCTTTTCCTCGCAATACAAGTCGATGACGTAATTAGCAATCAAACAGCATGTGGACCAGTCCATCAAACGGCGTGGTTCGTTTTCCATTATATTCAACACCTTCTCCAGCTTAGTAGTATCGGACTTCTTTGCTAAGGATTTAAGACAGATTTTTAAGCTAATAATGTCCGAGGATATACCATTTTCCTCCATCTCTATTAGCAACTTTGGAACTTCGCCAACTTGTCCGTTTTTCATATATAGGGACATAATACTGTTGTAAGCTACGGCAGTCGTGATAAACCCGTTTTCTTTCATCACCTGGAAATGAGATAGAGACTTATCTACGAGGTTTGCTTTCACGTAACATTTGAGCAGGGCACCATACATCCTTTCAGAATGATCATCCACTTTCTTAAAGAATCTTTCGGCAGCATCAACGCCGTGCACCCGACCCGTGAGATCTAGCCGCACTGCAAGATCGCCAGAATTCGGACTGCTGAAGGATCTGCTAGTCATCCACTCTGAAACCTGTCATTAACAGACAATTTTACTGATTCAACAAATCAGCATATGAGACGGTCTCACAAAACTATTCCTACATTCTACTACCACATAATGAGAGAACCCATAAGAATCAAAAGAGGTCAATATTCCGAGAGCTCAACGGTCAACCGTCAAAGCACATTATACAAAGTTTCAAACTTAAAAATTAGACATGTTATATAATCGCCCAACAAATCCAGCATCAGTAAATCACAAGTACATACTATATTCTCCCTCCGTCCGAGTCAATAGTTTACACTTTTTTTTTTCCCTCACAAAATAAAGCAAGTGTAAACTATTCACTGGAACCCATTCCTGATATGTTCAAAATATGAGATCAAACATAGGAAATAACCCATATTGGAATCTAATCACCTTGAAGCGAGGTTCCAACCAAAATTTGTTATATAAGTGTTAAAGGTTAATGCAGGCACTTCGACTGTAAGCATATCCGTATATGGCAAATCATGAGCTTGTATATGAAGTATACAACTGCAAATTAAGATCCTTTTTGTCAAACTCATTCTAAATTTTCTCTAGATCTTCCGATTTCTTAACATGTACAAACCCTATAACATAGAAAACAGATCGGATCACCTAAACCAGCTCGATAATAAGTAACAAACAATCATAACCAGAAGAGAAACTAGTAAAGGGCAAGAATAGCAAGCTCTACCCCTAAACTCCGCCTCGGACCATAATTTCAACCAACCAGCCAACCAACCCAGCCCCTACCCACATATGGGGTCAAGAGAGTTCTTATGCATATCAATGTATGCATGCAGTCTCACCCTTCAGCCTTCGCGGCGTAAAATGTGTTAACTAACACTTGAAAGCAACCCAAGGATATACCTTACCTGTTAGGGTGTACCCACACATCCAGCATCAGTAAATCACAGGTGCATACTACAGTACATATACTACATACTAACCAATTTCAAAACATGAAGTAAAACTTATATCATCACTAGTAGCGGAACCAGGATTTATAGTCAACAAAATGCAATAAGCTAAACTCGAAAACAAAAAAGTCAGAAAACTTCAATAAAAAGTTTCAAACTTGTAAGTGACAAGTCCAAGCAAGCGCCCCTACTAGCCCCACTAATTCCGCCACTAATCATATGCATGATAATATATCAAAGTTACAAACAACAACAACAACAACAACAAGAAGAGAGCCTTAGTCCCAAAATGATTTGGAGTAAACCGACATGAATCATAATATAAAACCGTCAAGGGTATCCAATTGGGCTAATAACATATCCAAGTCACAAACTTTATAACAAAGGGTAATACAACATGAATAAGAGAGCCTTAGTCCAAAATGATTTGGGGTAGGCCGACATGAATCATAATATAAAACCGTCAAGGGCATCCAATTGGGGTCGATAACATATCAAAGTTACAAACTTTATAACAAAGGGTAATAAAAAAAACATACAAAAATAAATAAATTTCAAAAAACAAACCTCAAGGGCACGATCAAAAAGCTGTTTATTACTAAGAGTATGAATAATGTTCTTAAGATCTTTATGCTTAACAACATTAACCTTCTCAAAATCATCTAACAATGGAATAATACTTTTTTTTGGTGAATTTGCACAAAATTGGACAGTTAAAGAGTGTAATGAATTTTCACATGAAGTAGAAAGCTGGGTAATTTTTCTAATTTGGGTGAAAATTAAGGGTGAATTATACTGGGGTTTAAAAGATTGAAAGGTTGATTTTGTGATTAATTGGCGCAAGAATAGTAATTTGGGGATTCCCATTTGGTTTTATTGAACTGATTGAATTGAATTGCTAAATTTACAAGGAAAATTGTTTAAGAATTGAGAAGCTAGACACTCTTCTTTTGTACTGAAACCGTCTGAATTAAACTGAACTAAATTGAACTAACCCTAACGGATCTGAAGTGAAATAAAGAGTTAATTTAATTTGTGGAGAGAGTAGTTGAACTGAACTAAATGAAAGTGAAATGAACAAAAATTAAGTCCAAAAGCACAAAGTCTTAGTGATAGCGGTAGAGTAGGCAATGGGCCGTGCTGGGCCGGCCCGCGTGCCGGCCCGTCGTGCCTTCCCCCAAAATTGGCCCGGCCCAGACACGGATATCGGGCTCCTCGGGCCGTGTCGTGTCAGGCCCACTTATCCAAACCTACGCCGCATCCCGCTCAAGGCACACGCCATTTTCGTCTTTCGGGCGTGCACACGCCCCCATGGGCTTTTCGTGCCTTTCAGTAAGTACCGCCCATGTGTTTTAATATTTTTTTTATTTAAAAAAAACGTTATATAATTGATATATTTTTAGTACTTTTTGTTTAATAAATGATGATTAATGGTTTAAATATATATTTTATTAAATATTAATGTACTTTTTGTTTAAAAAATGATAATTAATGGTTTAAATATATATTTTATTAAATATTAATGTACTTTTTGTTTAATAAATACTTACTCCGTTCCATATGATAGTTTACGTTTGCTTTATGCACGTATGTCAATGCTTGTTTTCTTTTGTTTATATCTTTAGTTACATATCATTAAAAATTATAAAAATTTGATATTCATAATGCTCTCGGTAAGACAATTTAAACAAGATCTCACATGACTATCTTTTATATCTATAAAATATACTCCCTCCTATTCTAAATAACTCTCCCTATTTCCTTTTTCGTCTATTCACAATATTCTCCCTATTTCCTTATTTGGCAAACTTTTATACTTATTTTAATCACTCCACCCTACAACAATACCCCACAATACTCATACTTTACCTTATTTTAATCACTTTACCCCACAACAATTCTTATTTTAATCACTTTATCCCACAACAATACTTATTTTAATCACACAATACCTTCCCTCTCTCCAATCTCCTACCCCACTCCAATACTTTATCATATAATACTCCCCTCCCTTAATTCTCGTGCCCTCCATGAAAGGGGAGAGTTATGTAGAATAGGAGGGAGTAATTAAAAGGCTACCCTAAAATGACTAATAAACGCCACGTAGGATCCAAAAATGCCACGTAAATGTCATGTAAATGTGAGCATCAAAACTCATTACCACGTAATTGTCTTATTTTATAGATTTAATTCATTTTTCTATAAATTAATTTAATTTATGTAACTCTTACAAATTTACATCAAAATTTCATAACTTATAATCAATATTGACATTTTAATTGAGCTTTTGTAATAAAAACATGTTAATAAATGTTATAATTTATAATTAAAATTGAGATTTTAATTTAAATTTTGGCAATAAAACATGTTTATAAATTAAAACTTTTCATATTACTTAGCATGCACCCACCATTTTTATTAACACTTTTTCCAATTTAATTCATTTTTTTAATTAAATATTATAATAAATTGATTAAAACTCTTCATAATACTTAACACCCATCAAATTAATTAAAATTTCTTCCTATCTAATTATTTTTTGTAATATAGTATGTTAATAAATTTATTAGGTTTCTTTATACTACTTAATTAAAAAGCAAGCGATAATATCTACCATTATTATTCTGCATGTCATATTTTAATTTCGGAAGATAATTTCTAAACCATTCTCATGCAAAGTAGATTGTGTAAATAATAATAATAATAATAATAATAATAATAATAATAATAATAATAATAATAATAATAATAATAATAAAGCAAACCTTTCACATTCCATTTCTCCTTACACCATATTTATGTCTATATTAGACTTCATAATACTGAGAAAAATCTATAACTCTATAATCTAAATAAAAAATCTATAATCTATAAATCTAATTAAAAGGCAAGCCAAACTATCTACCATAATCTATATGTCATATTTAATTACATACGATAATATCTTAAACCACTCTTGTATAAAGTAGATTTTGTAAAAAAAAAAAAAAATTATAATTATTAGTAATCAAGCAAACCTTGCACATTCCATTTCTCCTTACTCCTTATTTATGTTTGTATTAAATTTCATAATAATGAAAAAACGATGCTCAAAACTCAAAAGTTATGAACCTTGATTCATATTTATACTTATATTAAATTTAATAATAATGAAAAAATGATGCTCAAAAGTCATAAACGCATCCTCAATTGTTTATATATTTTTGTTGAAAACCAAAATTTATAAACCAAAATTTTTCTCATCCCTATTGTTCATAGAACTAAATGTGTCACTAATCTTCCTATAATTCTATTCCAATTAAGGTAAATGTATTAAGGTTTTAGATTATTAACTAATTTATTTCTTTTTTAGTGCAAGTTCCATTGGTATGAAGTTTTGATCACATTTTTTAACTTCATCGTGTGTATTTGTTTTGTTCTCATTTAGGGTCTACCAAGATTTGTGGTGTTGACCTATTCAAAGGTTAACATACTTACATCTCCAAGACTTCATTCATATTCCCTCTTTCTTTATCTATTTAAGAGGAAGTTTAAGTTAATAACGATAATATTGTATAAAACAAATTCCACTGTTTTGTTGGTTAATTCGCACTAATTACTGAGTTACTTTTTTGTAGGGACGATTCATTGGAGAAAAAAGACTATATGGAGAAGTAAAATATTAGGATTGCTTAAAGAACTATATATTAAAAACTAAATGTAAGATTGACGACATCAAGGTGAATGAGTAATAGTTTATTAGTTTTTTTTTTCAATTTTTTTTTATTTTGGTATTTGTTGATTTTTTTTTCATCATTTTACCTTTGAAAAAATAGCGCTCTTTAATTTATCTACTTTGATCTTTATGTTAACATGTCAATGCCCGTATTTTTAGTACACGATCTATCATGAATTATTCATGAGGTAATCTTACTATGTGATTTGATATTTTATAAAGTCTCAATTACCAGAAACACTAAAAACATCACACTAAAAACAAAGTATCCCGTGAAATTCACGGGCCACAAAACTAGTTATACATTAGAAGTTGTATTGAAGATTCTTCTCACTTATGAATAGTACACAAAAAGCAAACGTAAACAATTCAATGGAACGGAGGAAGTAATGATCAACGGGCCATTCTTCATGTCGGGCCGTGCCAAGCCAGTTGTGCCTGGTGCGTGCCGGGCTCCACCGTGCATGGGCCGTGTCGTGCCTAGGCACGGATTTCTGAAGAAAATCGCGCCAGAGCCCGTCTCAAGCCCAGTCGTGCCGTGCCCGTGCTTCCTCGATTTTCTCGCCGGGCCGGGCCGTGCCGTGCCGCCCACCGGCCCGCGGCCCTTTATGCCAACTCTAGATAGCGGCTTATACACCTGTTAACTTATAACCTAACCCCTTTTTTCAGGTTTAAGAGCCGAAAAATTTGGAGTCACGATCTCTTTTACCTAAACCCAAAATGACTTGTTAATTTAGGGTTGAGCTTGAATCTGATCCAATTAGTCTACCTGTTGGGTCAAAGATAAATAAAAATATTACTCTAATATTTATATATTATATTTAAAATAATACTTATCAAATAATTATTTTTGTACTTTTAATTATAAAAATAATTTTTTTACAACCCGTATTTTGACACTAACCTGACCCATAACCCAACCTATATCTGACCAAATCCGTATTCAACTCAACCCGCAACCTGTTTGACCAGTCTAGCTGCTTATAAGTTGTAAGTTATAAGAGCAACTCCAATGGACAACTACAATATGATGTAGCTTGATTTGTCAAATCGATTTTTCAAGCTACGCTGCTTTTTCACCACGTATCGCTCCAATGACTTTCTCAAAGATCTTGTAGCTTGCATGGGTCCACATTCTTATTTTCATCCAATAAAATAATTTAGTTTTTTTCTTTAAAAACCAAGCCATGTAGCTTGACAAAGCTACATGCTTGCAAGCTATCTTGAATTTTCCTACTCCAATGGTAAGCTACATGCTTATAATTTTGTAAATATTGCAAGCAAGTCCCTAAACATGAACCATTGGAGATGCTCTAAGTAGTTCAGGATTTTAGACTTTCAGTTTTTATTTTTTTTTAAATGGGTGGTTTTTACCCTGTGGCTTGAGAGAAAGCGGATTGCCCTTGGCCTTGTGGCAGAAGTCAGCGGTTCGAATCCGCTAATCTCCAACTCGTGAAATTGCGTATCAGCAAGAGACAAATCCATTGCTCCATACTCCATACTCCATAGACTACTTTTTCCAGTATAAACAACTCCTTAAATATGTTACCATTACAGAAATGTTTCGAAATAATGGCCTGTGAACGATAGATTGCATTCGCTTACCCTTTTCGATGACAACAAAGAAAACCCGATAAAACTCAGAAAAGCGAGAGCTTTTACGGTGAGTCGACAGTGAAAACCGTGAGCTTCACTCGATCAGCTTACTTGTTTCTTCATCTACATCTATATCAGCAGCTTTCATCCTCTCCAAAATGCCACCAACTTCATTACCATGTCGTATATTGGCTCTGAGCAAAGTAGAGTACATCTCTTGGTTCATAGGAACCGACTTACTCAATACTTCTAAAAACCGATCTACTTCTTCAATTGTTCCTTCGTCACCAAGCCACTTGAGTATGCTCAAGAGAGTTTCTTGATTCGGAACCCAGCCTTGGTGTTCCGTCACTAATTCAAGTGCTTTCTTCATGCAATCTAAAGCCTTGTCCATATTCCCACATTTGATGTGCCCACTACTAATGATGCTCCACGTATTCGAGATTGGGGTTTTCCCCTTGCTAATAATATCCTCGAGTAATTTTTCCGCTTTCTCGACCTTCCCTTTCTGACAGTAGCCCAGTAGAAGAACATTAGGAACACGGAAATCATAAGAATTACCGGATGACTCCCACTCGCGTAATATCGTCTCCGCCTCTTCAAACGCGTCTACTTTAGCCAAAGAACCGATCATGGCCATATAATCGACGTTAATTTGTGCTTTACACACGTGTTTGTGTATCCGCCATAAATTCATTACCTGGGACAAGTCACCGAGCTTTGCATACAGCGTAATCAAATGGTTTAAGCCAACAGCGTTGTCACGAATTCCACTCTCGGCCTTTTGTAAGTAGTACATTGCCTTGTCCTTACATCCCCCGTCGATGAAGTAATTAGCAATCAAACAGCATATCGACCAGTCCATTAACCGGCGTGGTTGATTTTCCATTATATTCACTAACTTCTCGAGGCCAGCAGTATCGGATTTCAATGCCAAGGATTTAAGGCAGTTTTTAAAGCTAATAATGTCGGGAGATATACCCTTTTTCTCCATCTCGAATAGCAACGTTGGAATTTCGTCAAGTCGTCCAACTTTCGTAAATAGGGACATAATGCTGTTGTAAGCTAGGGCACTTGTAACAAGCCCGTTGTCTTTCATCGTTTGGAAATGAGATAGAGACTTCTCTACGAGGTTTGCTTTCACGTAACAATTGAGTAGGACACCATGCATCCTTTCAGAATGATCGTTCACTTCCTTGAAGAATTTTTCGGCAGCATCAACGCCGTGTACCTGACCCGTGAGATCTAGTCGCACTGCAAGCTCCCCGGGATCTGCACGGCCGATAGATCTGCTAGTCATCCACTCTGAAACCTGTCATAACAGCCAATTTAACTGATTTTAAAACATAGCGAACTAAAGTAAGAGATCAAGCACAGTTAACAACGGATGTAAGGTGCAACGCGGAGTAATACAGTAAACCTCCCAAACGACAAAAGCTATTGATATTTGATATATGCATTGCGGTACAATTTTTCTTCAAATACTCAATCGTTCAAATACCGAAACTTTTCTATGTCCAAACTCAAGAAGCATCATGCAACTTCAGTGGTGTGGGAAGAATCAATTATGACGACATAATTGGAAGGAAACTAACAGCTAGTAAGCAAAATGAAAATAAGTTAAAACAATACACCACAATTTGATATGAAGACCTTTTCAGACCACGGCACTCCTCCACGAGTCAGGCAGACTAGTAAGAGATTATGATGTTCAAGATTACAGAAACCGCAGAATCAACAAATATATTAACATCGGAGTTCTAACAAACATGAGTAATATACTGATTAACTACGGTGACTTGTATTTACAGTAAGATACGTAATTGGGGGTTTGGGAAACTATTCCTTCAATCTACTATCACATAATGAGAGTTCCATAAGAATCGAAACAAGTCAATATTCCGAGAGCCCAACAGTCAACGCACATTATGGTTAGTACAGAACTACATACGGTACCATTGAAGACTTACAACAGCAGCACCATGTGCATCAAATCATATACACCTGTTCGAAAACTAATGTTACCATATCAACAGCTAAGGTATATAATCTACCAGCAATACCAAACCAAAGATACCAAAACCTCCACCATTTTGGAAGTCAACATAATAACTCTTGAGCTCAAATCGGTGCATCAGTAAATGATTATTTTCGAATTCCCATATTATCTCAATTCTCAAAGTCTCAAACCCATAGTTGCATGGTTCGGGTTTTGGTTGGTCAATCTTCAAACTGAGTTTAGTCCATGTAAGGATGGAGTTTGTTAGCAAACTAGGTCATATTTAAACCCAAATAGAGCTTTAAAAATTAGAACCCATTCCCGATATGTTCAAACCTCAAGATCAAACATGGGGAAGAAGCTTTGTTGGAATATAATCAGCTAATCACCTTAGAGACAGGCTTCCTACCAAAAAAAAATTATCTAAGTGTTCAAAGTTAACGTAAGCATAACTTTATACTGCAAATCATGAGCTTGTATGTAAAGTCTACAAATGCCGAATAAGATTCCTTTTGTCACCCTCATTCACATTATGCTCTAGATTGTCCAATGACTCCAATCTCTAAACGTATATAAATCCAATAACATAGATAAGGGCTGGGATTGCCTGGACCTCAAGAGTAAGTAACTAAGAACCATAACAAGGAGAAAAGCTAGTAAGGAGCAAGGTCTCAACTTCAAACCTCATTCCCTCATCGATTAATCCTAAATTCTTACTTGTCTAAAAAAGTTACCAAATTTTGTACCCAAAGCCATAATCCTGGCTCCACCCTTGACCACAATCACAACAAACCAACCAACGCGAGCCCTCCTCCAAAAGTCAATCAATTAGTAAGAGATTAAGATGTTCAAGATCTACATAAACAACAGAATCAAGTAATCAACAAATATATTCTCAATGAAGATCTAACAAGCGTGAGTAATTAACAACACTGACTAGTATTTACAGCTTACGATACCTAATTGGGGGTTTGGGAAACTCTTTCTACACTCTACTACCACATAATGATCCATAATTATCAAAACAAGTCGATTTCCCAGAACTCAACTCACATTATAGCTTAGTACAGAACTATATACGCCACCAAAAAAGCGCTTAAGAACTACAACAGCACCACCAAATGCACCATGTCATATGCACCTAGCATCTGGAAACAAATGGACAAATCCAGACTTATGACCTTGTTTAACATAAAGACCAAATCAATCAACTTCTTCATATGAACACCACAAAAATTCACAATGCTATACAGGATAGCACTGTTCACTTAACAGGCATCCTCTACTTCCACATTCAGAAAGTTCCATAAGATGACAAGAATCAAAACAAGTTGCTCCATACACAACTTAAACTCACTTTAGCTCACTAGATGGGACCAAAAAGCCTTGAAGAACTAAAACAGAAGCACCACGTGAATCAGATCATATACTCCTTCAATTCGAAAACATAAGTTACTCTGTACCACTTATCAACAGCTAACGTATATAATCATCCAGCAATATCCAACCAATGATACCAGATCCTTTACCATTTTGAAATTTAACATAACATCTCTTGAACTCATGTCATTCCATCAGTAAACAATTATTTCCAAATCCCACATTAGCTCAAAGTCTCAACTCTCAACCCCATGGTTGCAGGGTTCTGGTTTAGGTAGGCTGATCATCCAACTGAAACATCCGTGTTAGGATGGAATTTGTTCGCAAACTAGGTCCACAAAGGGCTTTAATTTGAACCCAATATAGTGTTATACAAGCTAGAACCCATTCCCGGTATGTTCAAAATACGAGATCAAACATTGGAAAAACCCTTAATTGGAATCTAATCACTTTGGAGCGAGTCTCGCAACCAAAATTTATTATATATAGTGTTCGAGGTTAATGCAGGCACTCCGACTGTAAGCATTGCCTCATATTGCAAATCATGAGCTCGTATGTAAATTCTACAAGTGCAAAATAAGATCCTTTTTGTCACACTCATTCTCATTTTTCTCTAGATTTTCCAATCTCTTTAACATGTACAGAACCATATAACATAGAAAACGGATCGGCTCGCCTGAGAGCCTCAATAATAAGTAAATAACAATCATAACCAGAAAAGAAACTAGTAAGGAGCGAGAGTAGCAAACTCTACCCCCCAAACCCTTAAATGTTGTGAGCAGATTATATAAAATAACAAGAAAGCCATAATCCTAGGTCAGCCCCGGACCATAATCACAACCAACCAACACAACCCTGCTCACATATGGGATCAATAGAGTTCTTATATGTATGCAGTCTCATCCCCTCATTCGCAACGCAAATGTGTTCACATTAACACCTGAAAACCAATCCCACTATCTTAACTTACCTTTGTTACCCACACCATCTCTAAATATAACAATCACCATCAATATCATTGCCAACAACAGCAAATCACAAGCCAATATACATATTACTAAGCCCATTTCAAATGTATTGGCCTTACTATCATTTCATTAGCATAACATGTTAAAAACTTATATCATCACCAGTAGCGGAACCAAGATTTATAGCTAACCAAGTTCAACAAGGTAAAATCGAAAACTTTTAACCAATAGTTTCATACTTTTAATTTCCTCAGAACCAGCAAGCTCCTGTACTAGCCCCCCTAGCTCCGCCACTGATCATATACATGATAATATATCAAATTTACATACTCCCTCTGTCCCGGTCATTTGTTGTCCTTTTCCATTTTGGGGTGTCTCAGTCATTTGTTGTCCTTTCTATTTGAATAATGAACTTGATAAGTAATTTGATCATTCTCATTCAATTTGTTCCACTTGTCATTTAGTTATTGGCCTTCTCCTCTTTCCTTGGTCTTTGTGCCAAAACGAAAGGACAACAATTGACCGGGACGGAGGGAGTACAACACAGCAACAACACCAACACCAACACCAACTATCAAATTTACATACAACAACAACATTTTGGGGTCTAAAGACATGAATCATAATCTAAAACCGTCGAGGGCATCCAATAGGGTTAGATAATATATCAAAGGTACAATCTTTATAACAAAGGATAACATAAAAAAAATACCAAATCATTTAATTTCAAAAAACAAACCTCAAGGGCACGATCAAAAAGGTGTTTATGACGAAGTGTACTAATAATCTTCTTAAGTTCATTATGTTTAACAACATTAACCTTCTCATATTCTTCAATCAATGGAATAACACTCTTTTTTGGTGAATTTGCTAAAAATTGGACAGTATTTGAGTGTAATGAATTGTCAACTGAAGTGGAAATTTGGGTAATTTTTCTAATTTGGGTAGAAATTAAGGGTGAATTATAGTGGGGTTTAAGAGATTGAAAGGTTGATTTTGTGATTAATTGGTACAAGAATAATAATTTGGGGATACCCATTTGTTTAATTGAATTGAATCACTCAGAAATTAGCAACAATTAAGAAATTAATGAAGAGAAATGTTTAGAAATGGAGAATTTAGTGATGGCTGCTTGTAATTTCGTTTCTATAGATTTTCTGGCATTTTGGTTTGGGGTTTAGGGTTTTAGTTCATTCATTCAAGTTTAGAGTTCTAGAGGTTAATGAGCTCGGCCAAAACTCGGTTTGAAATCGGTTAAGATTGCTTTCAAGTCGATTTTGACCCGAGGTTGACCAAATTCGAGTCAATTCCGAGCTTAGCAAAGTTTGGATCGAAAATTTGTTTTATTTTTTTTCATTATTTAATTCTAGTATTTTGCTTTCGTTCTTAATCAAATGTTATTTTCGTTTATATGTTAAGTATTTTATATATGCGTTTATCTTAGAATGTAGTATATTTATTGATTTATTTATTGTTAATTCGATACTAAAAAAACGTAAAGAAGATGATTCAATCGAGTTGGAGTTGAGCTCGAGCCAATTTTGAGCCTTTCTAAACTCGAGATCAAATTTCCGAGCCGATTCCAAGCTCACCCGAACTCAAGCCCAAATTAGCTCGAAGATAGTGGAATGCCCTGTGATAGAAGCCAAAGGTTCGAATCCGCTTATCTCCAACTCGTGAACTTGCTTGTTAGCAAGAGACAAATCCATTGCTCCATATAATACTTTTTCCGGTAGAAACAAGACTCCTTAAATATTTTACCATAAAAACAATGTTTCAAAATAAGGACATGTGAACAATGGATTTTCATGTTAGATTTTCCTTGACAAAAAATCCCAATAAAACTCGGAAAAGCGAGTGATTTCCGGTCAGCCTACAGTGAAAATCATGAGCATCACTTGATCAGCTTACTTGTTTCTTCATCTAAATCTATATCAGCAGCTTTCATCCTCTCCAAAATGTCACCGACTTCATTACCATGTCTTATATTGGCTCGTAGCAAAGTAGAGTACATCTCTTGGTTCATGGGAACCGACATACTCAATACTTCTAAAAATCGATCTACTTTTTCTATTTCTCCTTCGTCACCAAGCCACTTGAGGATGCTCGAGAGAGTTTCTTGATTCGGAACCCAGCCTTGGTATTGTGGCACTAGTTCAAGCGCTTTCATCATGCACTCTAAAGCCTTGTCCATATTCCCACACTTGATATGCCCACTACTAATGATGCTCCACGTATTCGAGATTGGGGTTTTCCCCTTGCTAATAATATCCTCGAGTAATTTTTCCGCTTTCTCAACCTGCCCCTTCCGAGAGTAGCCAAGTAGAAGAACATTGGGGACACGGAATTCATACACATTACCAGATGACTCCCACTCATGTAATATCGTCTCTGCCTCTTGAAACGCGTCTATTTTAGTCAAAGAGCCGATCATGGCCATATAATCAACGTTAATTTGTGCTTTACAAACGTGTTTGTGTATCCTCCACAAATTCATCATCTGCGACAAATCCCCGAGCTTTGTATACAGAGTAATCAAATGCTTTATGCCAACAGCGTTGCGACAAACTTTATTCTCGGCCTTTTGTAAGTAGTATATTGCCTTGTCCTTGCAGCCCACGTCGATGAAGGAACTAGCAATCAAACAGCACGTGGACCAGTCCATCAGGCGTGGTTCGTTTTCCATTATATTCACTAACTTCTCGAGGCTAGCAGTATCAGACTTCGATGCCAAGGATTTAAGGCAGCTTTTAAAGCTGATACTGTCTGGCTTTATACCATCTCTCTTCATCTCTGTTAGCAACTTTGGAACTTCGTCAACTTGTCCAATCTTCATATATAGGGACATAATGTCGTTGTAAGCTAGGGCACTTGTGATAAGCCCGTTGTCTTTCATCATCTGGAAATGAGATAGAGACTTATCTACGAGGTTTGCTTTCACGTAACAATTAAGCAGGGCACCATGCATCCTTTCAGAATGATCATTCACTTCCTTGAAGAATTTTTCAGCCGCATCAACTCCGTGTACCTGACTCGTGAGATCTAGTCGCACTGCAAGCTCCGAGGAATCCGCACGGCCGAAGCATCTGTTAGTCATCCACTCTGAAACCTGTCATTAACAGCCAATTCAACTGATTTTCAAATATAAAGATTAAGATACATGACTCACATGAGGGAAAACCTGTCAACAAAACACGAAAAAGAAGTTACAAACTGATCAAGTGGTCATGGTGTTCGGTTTTGTTTGTAATTCCTGTTTATAGATCAAAAATTACCATATTAGTATATCTTTATTTCAAGTTTAAAGGGTTAATAACTATATACATTGTGTTACAATTTTTCTAGTATTGACTGCTTAAGATATGTAATTAGAGTTTCATAAGAATCGAAACAAGTCAATATTCCGAGAGCTCAACAGTAAACGCGCACTATAGTTAGAACAGAACTACATACGGCACCAAAAAACTAATGCAAGCGCTTCGAATGTAATCACCTTGGAGAGAGGCTTCCTACCAAAAAAATTTATCTAAGTGTTCAAAGTTAATGCAAGCGTTCCGAATGTAAGCATAGCTATCTATCGCAAATCATGAGCTTGTATGTAAAGTCTACAAGTGCAAAATAAGATTCATTTTGTCACCCTCGTTCTCATTCTGCTCTAGATTGTCCAATCTCTAGGTGTGGACAAACCTCATAACATACATAACGGCTGGGAATGCCTGGACCTCAAGAGTAAATAACAAAGAACCATAGCAAGGAGAGAAGCTAGTAGGAAAACAAGGTCTCAACTTCAAACCCCATTCCCTTATCGATCAATCGTAAATTCTTACTTCATTAAAAAAGTTGCCAAATTTTGCTACTCAAAGCCATACTCCTGCTCCGCCCTTGACCACAATCACAACCAACCAACCAACGCAATCCCCACTCACATGTGATGTCAAGAGAGTTCTAATTTGTAAGCAGCCTCACCCCCTCATTGGCGATGTAAAATGTTTCGCATTAACACCTAAAAAGCAGCCCCACTGTCTTACCTTACCTTGTTGCCTACGTCATCTCTAAAAATGGCAATCACCATCAATGCAAGTAATGTAACAACAGTAAAACACAACTACATACTACTAACCCATTTTAAATGTATTGGCCTTATATCAATTAACTAAACAAAATAAGTTACTCCCTCCGTCTCTATCATTTGTTTACCTTTACAAACCATGGCCTTGCTCCACAACTCAATCAATTAGTAAGAAATTATGATGTTCAAGATTACATAAACCACAAAAAATACATTCTTTTTGTCACCCTCATTCTCATTTTTCTCTAGATTGTCCAATCTCTTAACATGTACAAACCCTATAACATAGAAAACGGATCAAATCGCCTAAACCTCAAGAATAAGTAACTAACAACCATAACCAGGAGATAAGCTAGGAGCAAGGTGTGGCAAACACTACCCCTAAACCAAATTCCTGGCTCCGTCCTGACCACAATCGCAACCAAACCAACCCCTGTCCACATATGGGGTCAAGAGAGTTCTTATATGTATCAATGTATGCAGCCTCACTCCCTCATTCGCAACGAAAAAAGTGTTAACATTAACACCTGAAAAGCAACCCTAAGGGTGTGTTTGGATTGAAAGATTTGGAGGGAAAAGAAAGGGAGGGAGAGTAGGGGATTAAAATCCCTTGTTTGGATAGCAAATGAGGGTGGAGGGAAATAGAGGGGGAGTGATTTGGAGAGATTCAATTTTCCTCCTCCTAGCCTAATCAAAATCTCTCCACAATAGGCAAGATTTGGAGGGAAATTGTATCCAAACACCCACTCCCCATTCCCCCTCCCCTTCCCTTCTCTCACTTTCCCTTCCCTCCTTCCCCCTCCCCTCTCTTTCCCTCCACTTTTGCTATCCAAACACACCCTTACTATCATTTCATCAGCAGAACATGTTAAAACTTATATCAGCACCAGTAGCGGAACCAGGATTTATAACTAATGCATCAAGCTGATAATATATCCAAGTTACAAACAACAATAACTTAGTCCCAAAATGATTTGGAGTCGGCCGACATGAATAATCATCTGAAACCGTCGAGGGCATCCAATAGGGTTCGATAATATATCAAAGTTACAATCCTTATAACAAAGGGTAATCTAAAAACATACTTAAATTAATAAATTTCAAAAAACAAACCTCAAGGGCACGGTCAAAAAGGTGTTTATTACGAAGAGTATGAATAATCTTCCTAAGATCATTATGTTTAACAACATTACCCTTCTCATATTCTTCAATCAATGGAATAACACTCTTTTTTGGTGAATTTTCTACAAATTGGACAGCTATAGAGTGTAATGAATTGTCAAATGAAGTAGAAAGTTGGGTAATTTTTCTAATTTGGGTGAAAATTAAGGGTGAATTAAAGTAGGGTTTAAGAGATTGGAAGGTTGATTTTGTGATTAATTGGTTCAAGAATAATAATTTGGAGATACCCATTTGTTTAATTGGATTATATCACTCAGAAATTAGCAACAATTAAGAAATTAGCGAGGAGAAATGTTTAGAGAATTTAGTGTTTGGGGTTTAGGGTTTTAGTTCATTCCTTCAATTTGGGGTTTTAGAGGTAAAATCTTTTTTTTTTTTTTTTTTTTTTTTTGCAACCGTAAATAAAGGTAAACCGAGCCTGGCCAACTCGGGTGCCACGGGCAGGGTGAATTGCGCGTGTCGGCAGAGGCTCGACACGGCAAATCTTAGGGCGGGCCACGACATAAGAATTAGTGTTTTGGCACGACATGGCACAAGCACGATGAGGCAGACATATAGACTAGGAGTAAATAATAAAAAAAACACTTAAAAACGCCCCTAAGTACAACGGTGATTGCGCCACGGCGGGAGGAGGTGAGTCCGGTCAGGCACGAGAACGGCACGACAGCCCAATAAGAGTCTTGTTGACCAAATCAATTTTACACGATTGCACCAAAGTGGAAACTTTTTGGATTACCCAAAAATCAACATGGGAAAATCAACATATTAATTGATTCAACTATTTGACGAATATACTATATGTAAACCATTGATTTGTCTGCTACCTAGGACTCTTGAGGATACCCTAGCGTTGGTGGACTGTTGCGTTGCAGAGAACCGCCCCACGTTTACATGCTACTCTTTGAGGGTACCCTAGCGTTGGTGGACCTGGATCAGAAATATCAACTTACAAAGTACATGATAGTTCAATGATCCAAATTTTATTATATATAAAATAAATACAATCACGCATAATATATGGAAAATAAACTTCTTCTTACAATCGTTTTATCAGATTTCTTTCTAACACTAATCACAATTACTCGTTTTAAGCTTTAAGATGATAATAAGAATTTGTGTCCTAACTAAAGCCAACCTATTTCCTTTGTGTATGACGTATTGACGTCCATGTTCCATTCATCCTCAAGCAATCATCCCAAGAGTTGTTAGATTCACTTGTCTTATATCCAAAAGAACACACATCATCATAAAGTTACTACTTTATCTAAAATTCTCCAAATGATACATAAAGTCCAAAATTTCTACTCCAATTCACACTCAATTTTATCATTTGTGTTCGACAACCGTGTTTGTGGGAAAAAAGAGAGATGCCAATTATAAAGATAAACTTTCTTACCTCACACGAAGTTATACTAATTCGACTCTCATTTACATTCAGATCATAAATGTTTAGAATTCATACTCAAGGTAATAAGGCGGTATGCCGTTCTAACTTTTAAAAGAAATAATAAATTAAAAAATTGTTTAATGTACAAAAGAGCATCATCACTTAAAAATGTGTTTATAAAAAATTCTTAGGTCTTTCGGGAAGACCATTAATCTGTCCTCCCTAGCCAATAAGAAATATTCATAGCTATTTAAAAACAATAAATATAAAGGTAAATATAAGACAAATATAGTCATGAATATTTCTTATTGGCTAGGGAGGACACTTTAATGGTCCTCCCGAAGGACCTAAGAATTTTTCACGAGTTTATATGGAGTTTCTTGAAAATCATTTTTATTCCTTCTCAATTTTTCCAATTTTCTTGAGTTTTTAGGTTGGACACCCCATTTGATCACTCACCTAATAATCTTACTTCAAAAGACCAAAATATATCTCACAAAGAAAATTAATCTAAACCGAAAATACTCAAAAACATTAAAAGTCACAAATATCACATTTCTCACAAAATCATTAATTTGAAAAAGCAATGTCCTCCAACCTAATTAGGCAAATACGAGTATAAAATAATATCCCGAAAAATCATGGGCGAACAATACAAGAAGAGTTAGGGTCTCATCAAACACATGTAAATAACTCGTGAATTTTCATATTCAAACCCTTAAAAACGGGAAATTGAATTCCATATTGTTCTTTATTTAGTTCATATTCATACTAGAAATATCAAAAGTCACAAATATCTCATTTCTCACGAAATCGTTAATTAAGAATGAAATATCCTCCGAACTAATTTTGAATATAGAAAACAACATCCCAAAAAAACCATGGGCGAATAATACTTGAAAGAGTTAGAGCCATTAAGCAAAAGTGAACAACTCGTAAACTTTACATCCAAATCGTTAAAATCGGGCATATGAACCTAAGATCATTCTTCATTTTCTTTTTTAATAAATACCCATATTCATATGACGGATAGCGACTGCAAAATCCCTCGTCATCCCGACAAAAGTAACTGAAAACAAAGACTTCAAAGAGTCGTATCCGACCCCAACTACGGCAACTAAACTCCAATAAATAATTTCATTACTATAATCAATCCAAGAATTTCTCTTTACTTCATTCAACTTATATATAAACTCTGAAAAAACTCTCATTTTCATCTTCTTTGATCAAGCAACAATGGAGGATCCCTCTTTTCCAACACACCCACCTGATAATTCCAAGTAATTTTCATTCTTTTTAATTCAATCTTTATTCTTCTTTTAATTTTATGAATTGGGTATTTTTTTAAATTCATTAATTTTGCTTAATTATTTCTTGATTAATTAATTAAAGTTTTGGTTTTTTTTTGAAGTAGGAGAATGTTTGCAGGTGGAAGTAGCAGTAATGGGTCATCGTTTGTTGATGCTGATGTTATTGAAATTCCTCCGCCTGCTACTTGGAAACCCAAGCGTCAAAAGCACAATTTGGTGATTTTTTTTTTGAATTTTTTTGATTGATTTTTGGTGTTGAATTGATTGTTAATTTGATTTGTAGTGTTTTTAATGCTGTGGGTAATCTGGGTATTGGATTTTTGAAAAAATTGGGTGTTTTTGAGTGATCATGGAGGGTTTGTAGAATGTCCTAGACTCCTAGGGTATAAAGTCTCGAACTTTGATGCGAATTGCTATTGTTTATGGTAGTTTATGAAGCATGGCGTGTGTTTTGTGGCGAAATTTGGGTGATAGTAGTCTTAGAAGTTGTATTGAATTGGTGAAAGAGGTTTGGTGTTTTTGAGTGATCATGGAGGGTTTGTATATTGTTGTGTTTGGATTGAGGGATTTGGAGGGAAAGGAAAGGGAGGGAGGGTAGGGCATTTAAAATCCCTTGTTTGGTTGGCAAATAAGGGTGGAAGGAAATAGAGGGGGAGGGATTTGGAGGGATCCATTTTCCCTCCTCCGAGGCAAACCAAAATCTCTCCAAAATAGAATTGATTTGGAGGGAAATTGTATCCAAACATCCACTTCCCATTCCACCTCCCTTCCCTTTCCCTCCCTTTCTCTTCCCTCCTTCCCCCTCCCCTCCCTTTTCCTCCACTTTTGCTATCCAAACACACCCTTAGGGTATAAAGTTTTGAAAGTTTTGTTAATTGGTACTATTCAGGGTAGTCTATGAAGTATGGTATGTGTTTTGTGGCGAAATTTGAGTGGTCATGATTGGTGTGTAGATTGTTTTAGGGTATAAAGTTTTGAACTTAAATGTGAATTGATACTATTTAGGGTAGTATATGAAGTATGGCATGTGTTTCGTGGCGAAATTTGAGTGATTGTAGGTTTTAAAGTTGTATTGAGTTGATGAAAAAAGTTTGGCGTTTTTGAGTGATCATGGAGGGTTTTTTAGTGTCTTTTTATTAGGTATAAAGGTTTGATGTTTGCTGTGCATGACAATTGTTTAGGGTAGTTTATGAAGTATCGAATTGATGAAAAAGGTTTGATGTTTTTGAGTGATCATGGAGGGTTTGTAAGATGTTTTAGAAATGAAGTTTTGAACGTTACTTTGCATGACAACTGTTTAGGGTAGTTTATGAAGTATGTGTTTCGTGATGAAATTTTAGTGATTGTAGGTTTAGAAGTTGTATTGAGTTGTTGAAAAAGTTTGCTGTTTTTGAGTGATCATGGAGTGTTTGTAGAATCCCTTAGTTATGATGTTTTGAACTTTATTATGATAGCATTTGTGTGTTAGACTGTGTAAATCTTCGATGTATAGATTCAAAATTTGAAATGACCTAATGCTCAAATGGGTGATAAAACTGTGTACCGGAGCGAGTAGTTTGCATTTCCACTGTTACGGTCTGTTAGTAGAGGATTGTATTTGAAATTTTGAATGCTTAAATCCGAAGTAGATTTTGAAGTTAGTGGATTTATTTTAACAATTGTAACTCTTAACTTCAGCCAGATGTAGCTCCAGATATTTGGCTAGTTTTGAATTGTTTAACGTAAGATGGTGCTTTGTTCTAGTAATTTCCTTTCTTCGGTAAATATGTGTTAGTTAGCCATTGGCAGGTGAAATAGATGCTGAAACAATGCTAAACCCTCTTGCGTCAGTTGAAATGTTTACATTTCTTGTTATTGTGTCCGGCCAGTAAAACTCATTTCTAGCAATTTCTCTTATGTTACTTACTAGAAATCTAGGACCGGTGAATGATCTTCCTCAGTTCATGTAAATGGAAGATCGAAGCAAATGGACTATGAAAAATTGATAAATATATACTCCGTACCTGTGTTACCCCGACTCTCCGACACGGGTGTCGTGTCGGACACGTGTCGAGTATCGGATACGGCAATTTTGTGCGAATTTTTCAATTTTTTGGTCTAAAATTAAGTGTCGAAGTGCTGTGTCGGTATCGGACAAGTAGGTGTCGGACACGGGACACCGCAGTTAAGTTAAGTGTCGGAGTAACATAGCTCCGTACTTAGTAACTGTAAAAAATAGTTCCAATTTGGTAAGTGTGTTGTTTGTAACTTTGTCTATGGATCCTTGCTGGATAAGCAGCATATTTCTTCTTAAGTCTTAACTATAGTTTTAAAACGGAGTTATATTAAGAAGTATCAATAAAGCTCACCACTAGTTTGGTACTCCTTCAAGCTCCTGCAAGAATTGTTTGGCTGAACAAATTATATTATCGCTCTTTCTTTTTTCTTTTTTTCTTGAACTCTTCTCGATTTCTTGGAGTGTGGCCAATTGAAGTTCATGTTTTTCCCTTTCTATATGTAGACTGTTCATCATGAAGTGATCAATATTGATGATGAAGATCCTGATATTGTCATTATTGACGAGAAATTTGCTCCCAAAAGCAAAGGCAAGGTACTGATGTTTGTGGAGTTTGAAGCCATTGTTTGTGTGTATACTGTTTACTGTTTTCATTTTATTACGTGCAAATGATGTTTGATCTTAAGAAAGTAATGCAGGCTTATATCTGTTTTCTTTCTTTTCCGTTTTTCACATTGTACAGAAACCTATCCTTAATTATGAGACCAAAGGGACTTCAAGTACTGATGCAACTATCGTCGCTGATGATTTTAGTGGGATTAATCTTACGGATATATCATATGATGATGACTGTGTCATGTTGCAAGCGCATTTTGATAATTTTGACGTTCCAACTGGAGTAGAAGCAGCTGTTCCTTGGTGGCCAGCTTCAACGGGGAATCAATCAAGCAGCTCTTTATTTAACCCACAGCTGTATAACCCGTATTCTAAACTTCCTACCTCTATGGTGGATAAGACTGAATCATGGAGCTCCAAAGCAGCACGTCTTAAAAAACACTTATCAAAGTCAAAGACTCCTTCATTCGGAATTCCAACTACATATGATGTCCACGCTAGTGGTATGATGAGTCCATTGCCTCCATGGTCGCTACTTCAGTCTTCAAAAGATAAATTTGTAAAGGCTTCTTCATTCAACCCTTTTCAAAATGGCTCGGTAGCGAACTGGGGATTTCCGTCTCTTAGCAGTGTAAATCCTGTCACGAGCCACTTAGTTAATCCTAGTACAACTAACCCATTTTTCGCGGGATTTGGTCCTGGTTACCCTAATAATCAGTCAATAATCCTTGAGGATGATATATCTGCACAAATTTCACCCCCATCTACTAGTGGGCAAGACGGTGACGTTGAAAACTCTATTTTGAGAAGGCTGGAAACTTTTAAGAAATTTGATACTTTGGAAGATCATTTGGACCACTTATATAACTCTACAAAAGAATCAGTCAAGCAGGTGCGAGTTTGGAAAACTTTTCTGGTAGTTTTGTATTTTCACCTTTATGGACTTGCAGACTTGCAGTTGACTATGTGCTGTTTCCCTCATTCCTGTTAGTCCAAAAGCTGGAGCAGAGCAATTGCGGAGGAATGGAGAATGCTGGAAAAGGATTTACCCGGTGATACATCTTTAGACTGTTGATTTGTATATTAGAGAACTATGCATTGGATTCTGGCTTTCGGGCATTATCACTTCATATTAATATTATGCATACGCGATACTCGCGCATAGGCTAATAATCTGTGACATCAAAATGGTTACACAGTATTGTTGGGACCACTTCGGCGCAGGCATGCAGGTGCAGCAAGCTGTCTTTTTTAAGGCGGGGGGTTTGGTACAACCAATGGCGGGCTTAAAAAATATTTTCTTTTCCATCCTCTCATTGAATATTCTGAAGCTATTATAGAGTATTAAATAATGTCAAAGTTTTTAACTTTTTAGAACAAACACTAGGCAAATTGTACACAGATCTTTTGTCCTATGGTGCTCGAGGACCCCAACTCCTCCTAGATAGATCCACCAATGGGTCAGCGTGTTTGGAAGTAAACAGACAACCAAACAAGTTATGAGGACCTCGAGTCCTCCTAGATAGATCCACCAATGGGTCAGCTTGTTCGGAACTATTTTCCGTGTTTGAATTTATTTGATGCTGCAATTTGCGGTAGCTTGTGCTAGTGGTTCTCATAACTTGTTTGGTTGTCTGTTTACTTCCCATCCATCTGCAGATACAATATTTGTCAGGGTTTACGAGGCAAGGATGGATCTACTGAGGGCTGTCATTGTGGGAGCAGATGGTACTCCTTATCATGATGGGCTCTTCTTTTTCGATGTTAACTTCACGCATGCTTATCCAAAGTCACCACCAGTACGTAATCTGTTATGATCCGTCTTGTCTCTTGTTAGTTCAGTATTCTGATTTGAGGAGCTGATTTGAACTGTTTTTGTGCAGCATGTAAAATACCATGCACATGGTCTACGAATTAACCCTAATCTATATAATTGTGGGAAAGTATGTCTAAGTCTTTTGGGAACGTGGGCTGGTCATGGAGAAGAGAATTGGCGTCCAGGCAAGTCAAACATGCTACAAGTCCTTGTGTCTATACAAGGGCTTATTTTAAATGAGGAGCCATACTATAATGAGCCTGGATTTGCTAACTCGAAAAATTCCCCGCATGGCAAGACAGCATCTAAGAATTACAGTGAAAACACATTTCTCCTCTCACTAAAAACTATGCTTTACACAATGAGGAACCCGCCAAAGGTAAAATTGTTCTAAGAGTACTGTTCAGTTTTTACTTTATGAAGAGGTTCAAATTGCTTTTTTGCACCTCACACAAAACATCTAATAATACTTTGCACTTAAAAGTTAAAACGGTTGCTTGTCGCACCTCTTCGTGCGTTGTTTGTTTGCTAGTAAAGTAGTGACGGTTGCTAATGTCCTTGCTTCTCCATGAAATTTTTTTCCAAAAAAAAACTACAGATCTAGTAGATATTTTAAATTTTAAATTGGTGTGGGTGTCGGTATGGGTAACAGCGTAATTTGTTCTGGGAAGTTCTACAAATGAGTGCTACAAATGACTGATTTGTCGGTGTCCTAGGTGTGATTCCATTTGTAGTCCATTCATGTCACACTTCTTGTGATATTCCAAAAATAGTGCCATATACTTGTGTAAGGCTACGACCTACGCCCTACGGTAATGACTGTTGTATATTCTATATACGGCTAAAGACCATTGTTCTATTATAATCCCATCATAGATCCTACCAAGCCGCTTCTTGAGAAGGGACCTTAATGTTTCTTTGTTTTACAAATTCCGTTCCCCGTGGGACAAATACTTACAATGATGGTGCTTTTTAACCTGTGATGTAATAGTTGCTCAATGCAATTCTCATTATGGTTCGTCTGAAATTGCCTATACGGTAAAACATCGAGTTTAACAAATACTCTGCTGTGATCTCTTGTTTTTGTGTTAAATCTGGCTCGAGTTGTGGCTGGATCATTTGGGCATGTTTTTGTGTGATGTAATAGTTGGCCTCGTGTTTTTGTGTTAAATCTATGTGCTCAAACGTGTTTTTGAATTGGCTGCAGAAATTCGAGGACTTGGTTTACGGGCATTTCTATAAGCGGGCTCATGATATACTGGCCGCATGTAGAGCATACCTTGATGGTGTTCAGGTCGGAAGTTTTGAGAAGGGCAAAACCCCAACTTCAAAGACTAAAAGAAGTACATGCTCCGCGATGCTCAAGAGTAGTTTGCCAGATTACATCAAAAATCTTGTCCAAGCTTTTACTAAGATCGGCGTCAAAGATTGTGAGAAATATCTAGTTTCTCCGGACAACGGCGTGAACCAATCAGGCGAGGGTAGTAAACCGACTCGTCGGAAAAGGAATCGTTGGCAAGTAGTGATGAACTGATGATGCTTTTGTGTAGGACGACAGAATTGCAACATTTGTGAGCAGCGAGGCGACCCTTTAGTCGAGTTTGCTAGTTAAAGTAACATACTCGGTATATTTTCACTGACACAAATAGTTGTTTAGGGCGGTCTTATTAGCAGACCAAACCCATTAACTTTTTGTTTTGAACTAAAAACTTCATTGAATAAAGCTAAAAGTTTTATTCCAGCAACCTTATTTTGTAATGATATATAAATAGTACGGAGTAACAAACATATTTGAGCTGATTCCAGCAACCTTATTTCTCATATGAGACGGTTTTACAATATAAATTTTGGAATTCTTTTCTTTATCTTATTTGGCATGTTGAATCATTATTCTTTTGTGATGGTTTTTGTACTATAAAACCATCCCATATGAGAGTTCTTGATAAATGATATCGGTTAGCAAACCGTCGGTTTCTCAATGCTTCTATGTTTGAAGTTATAATCTTTTTTTTTTTTTTTTTTTTTTTTTTTTTTTTTTTTTTTTTTTGCGTCAGGAGTCGAATAGACCTGCTGAATCCACCATGTCTACTTCTGTTTCGGATCAAAACCGGACCATACTAGGTTAATCACATAACAAACCAAGATTAATTGTTGTAGCCAAAGACCAGACCGTAATTATACTAATCCAGTTATTTGTCAAGGACATAAATCCTACCCCAAAACAGGTAGTTTAGAATCCGTCTACAACAATGGTCAATTTTAAACGGTTATAACTTGAGTTTTAGACCTGAGAATGAACTAATCCCAGTTGGAGATGATAGCTTATACTTTTACGGTTCTAACGGTAGGCTACACGCTAGAGGCGATCATTGTCCGGGCTGGGCCGGGTTTGGCCGGGCCTAATCATTAAATTAAGCCCAAGCATGTGGGCTGGGCCGGGTCGGGTCACACATGTGGCCCTATTTTGTTGGCCCAAACCCGGCCCATGCGGGCTAAAAGTGGGCTTCGGGCTAATTCGGGCCGATTTGGGCTTATAACCTTTACTCTTCAAATAAATTTAAAAATCCTCAATATGTAATACTTTGTGCATTTGTTAGCAAAAGTTTTGTATAAAACTATATAATTTTTCCTAGTATTGTCAATATAAGGAGTAGAAACTTAAAGTAGCTTTCATCTACCTTTTGTTTATGGTGACTCATAGAACCAAGTGCACAATTTTTAGCTACGTCATAACGCGTATTTCAACACCTTGCTCACTTTACGTTGTTATATTGTTCTACTTAGTACTTAGTAGAGTATATGTTGTTCTTAGGCTCAAAATCAATGACTTATCACACTAATAATGATATCACATAAATAGTGTTAAGCAAATTAATAAGGCTTGTAACACTAATGCATGTAAAAAAATTTGTACGGCTCATGAACTACATAGCAATTGATTTGTTATTTTTTTTTACTAACACTAATTTACATCCTTAAATCATACATGAAATCGAAAGTTTTATATATATTCGGGCCGGGCCGGGCCAAAATTCGGGCTTTAACATCGGCCCAAACCCGGCCCAATTAAATCAATCGGGCCATGGGCTTTTGGGCCTAAAATCGAGGCCCAAGCCCGTGAAAAAATCGGACTGGGCTGGGTCGGGCTAGCGGGTCTGGGCCATTTGATCAACTCTACTACACGTCTAAACAGACAAAAAACGAGGGAGATATGGCCGTTGTACAAAAATGCAACGGTGCAGGGAAAAGTTTGTGGGTGGAAACATGCCTGGACGTGGACTATGCACATTCGATCCTAGTTTGGACTTTGGAGGTGTATGAATGTATGATCCACATTCGGGCATTTTCTTTTGGATATGAAAAAATGGGTGTATTTTAAGCCTTGTTCTTTTGGAATGAAACTGACTGAACTAAATTTAATGGTGTTGGACAACTGAATGACTCTGAATTGAGAGATGAGCTGAAATTAACTTAAATGAATTGAAATTAACTTGAAAAGAACATGGTCTTACTCGATTAATTATACCGTCACGATTAGTTATTCGTCCTTTTTATTACTATTTTGGTAAAAAAAAAAAAATTTAGTGTTGATCAAGAGTATCCCTACCGACAGCTGCGACAATCTTCTTTGGGGTACGGAAAGCAATTTAATGAGTTGACCCTCCCAAGTTTGGCTTTTTCATTCGCTAAAGTCAGAATTAAACCCGACCACTTGTTTAAGAGATGAGAGTCTTCCTACTCACACGAAGGTCATTTTGGTAAAATATGCGGACGGCAGAATAGCAATTGGGATCTAGGAAGGGTTTTAGAGAGTCGTGTAAAACCCTACTTCTTTAAATCCCACAACTCCACAACGCCACAACA
The DNA here is from genome assembly GCF_048544455.1 of Silene latifolia. Lineage (NCBI taxonomy): Eukaryota > Viridiplantae > Streptophyta > Magnoliopsida > Caryophyllales > Caryophyllaceae > Silene > Silene latifolia. Next base: position 2,903,876 of record NC_133530.1, on the reverse strand, counting down.
CTCCGCCTTCATCCCTCTCTCTCAAATCAACACTAACAAGCAACATCAAGCAAACAACAATGGCGGCTTCGACATCGTCATTCTCCAAGCTCTCTGCTCCTCTCCGCCACCTTCTCCTACGTCAATCCGCCGTTACACTCACCGGAAAACTCGCCGCCGATCGAGCTCTACCTGTCTTCGCTTCGTACCAGAAACCAGTCCTCGACGTCGCCGGCTTCAGCGCCGATAACATGACGTTTTTCAAGCGAGTTGACTCACCGGTGACTCGGTCAGTGAGCGAACTGGCGATGAAAAAGAAAGGTGACGACAGCGCCGATGAAGATGTGCCTTTCGACGGCAGTGATGATGATGTTGATTGCTCGGATTTCGATGATGATTTTGATGACTCTGCTGATGATGTTGACGTAAGCGATGATGAGTGAAGATCAATCATGAAGATTTGAGTAATGTTTTCGTGTTTATGTCGTTTCGATTCGTATTTTTAGTTGCGTTTGTTGTTGCCATAAATTAGGTTTTTATTGAATCTGGAAAAGTAATTTGTGCAACAATACTATTATTGATTGTTTTAGGCAAATGATAACGTCAAAGAGAAAACGTACTGGATGTTCTATTAGCTTGAATTTGATTCCCATCAATTGATTTCATTTTTGATGTCTCATCTAATGATTGTTGATTTCATTTTCGATGTCTTTTCTAACAATTCTGTCGTTTCGATTCGTTTTTTAGTTGTTGTTTCAATAAATTAGGTTTTATTGAATCTGGAAAAGAAATTGGTGTGACAATAGTATTATTGATTGTGTTAGGTGAATGATAACTCTATTCCCTCTCCTAATAGTTTGAATCATTTGATTTTCGTTGTCTCGTCTAACAGATTCTGCATTTCTTGTTGATGTTGCTATGTTATCCATGCTCTTCTCCCAGATTTAAGATTTACCTTTTGGTATCGCGCAATTAAAATGACTTGAAAATGGAAACAATGCACAAAACATGTTATTGAGTCAAATTTCGGAACGACAAATAGGACATTGTTGGTTGTTCTTTAACCAATCATCAGCACAATGTGAATGAAACATATGACTACAATTGACAAGAACTCTACATTCCTCACCTTCATCAAAATCCTCTAAACAAATTGCACAATCGTTACAAGTCGACACGTTTTCTTCGCTATTAAACTCTTTTATAGGAAGAAGACCTAACTTTCGAATCCCTTCCCTTTCCCTTTCTAGCCTTAATTCCTCAACAAATGTTCTCACAATTTCCCTTTGTGAGGCTCTTGCACTTTCGAGGAACCGTGGGCTAAATATGTCTATGCCTACCTCGAGTGCACTCGATGTTCTCATTATCCGTAGCTCTTGTTGTTGTTGTTGTTGATGTTGTTGGTTATGTCTCGACGTGGATGATGATGATCGGGGTTGGCTTCGAATGGTGCCGAATGATTGAGAATTGAAACCACAATACTTTATGCAATGTAATATGATTTCACCAACAAGGTATGCAAATACCACTCCAAGAATTGCTCCTGAGGCAATGAAGATTAAATCTTCATCCATATCAATTGACATTTTTTTTATATGTTGTTATTTAATTATAGAGGCACAATAATTAGTGCCTCTAGAATTAATCATAGTTTTTCTTTGTAAAAGAAACAAAATGAACAAGGTTGTATGGAAGATTATTAGGTGGATGTGATTTAATAAAGAACGGTTATAAATAAAATGCGAAACATAATATAAAAAAATATTTTTGAACTAATAAAAGATTCAATTTTATGTTATGTGGGTGTTTTATTATTTTTGTATCTATATATTTTTATCCGTTGTGAAATTAGCTAAGTATAGCAAAAGATTTGTGTAGTATATATTCATTGTGGCCTTAAATCCATAAATGTTCTAATTTTTTTCTTAGAAATGTTTTATTTTAGCATATAGTTTTGTATATCATAATTAAGATAAATGATTTTGAACCTCTTAGTTTCATTTTAGCCAAATTAGAGAAAGAGAAAGTAATTTGAAATTATTATCTTCATTGTTTCTCTCTTTCCCTCCTTTTTTTTAACCAAAGGTAAAAAAATTCGGTGAGTTAGAGGTTGTTTGTGATATTTAGTTTAATGGGTACTCCAATAGAAGATCAACCAATTCCAATGGTTCAATTTGAGGAAGAATCTAGCACAAACTCTCCAAGGTAATTTGTTCCACTTTCTGGTTCTTTACGTTTCCATTCGTTTATGAGAATTGAGAAATATTTTGATCAAACGTGAAGAACCAGTTGATACAGAGGTAGTATATATTTATGTCCTGATTTTAGCCGAAGTTTTTTTTTTCCATTGCGTTTGTATATTTTAACGATATGATAATGGTAATGAATGATTCATTGATTTCTGATCCTAGAAGTGTCATAAAAGACCATGAGAAATTGGTGGATGAATCATCTAAGCAAGGTCTGCTTGATGCTAGCAGTCTAACTGTTCCTGTTGCTGTTGTTGGGGTTTCAGAAGATTATAATGATGGTTCTAATGGACAATTGCATGATCAGTTGGATTCAGGTATTATTTGTAAGGAAATGGTCTGAATCGTTTATTTAAATTATTAAATATGGTTTCCATTTATTTTTTATGTTGCTCACATAAGGGTAAGGCCTCCTTCATTCGACCTCCTCTACCCCAATTTACGGGAGTCATTGAGACACTTGGGTAATGTTGGTGGTGTTGTTGTTGTTGTTGTTGTTGCTGCTTCCATTTATCTTTCGATGACGAGGTGGGATATGAATGCTGAATGCAGGAGTATGTGAAAATATAGGTATCTGTATGCAGCTAAGGTACATAGGGAATACACCTGACAATCTGACATTTACCCGAATTGAATAGTTTAAATATGACCTGAAATCCGAATTGGCCTATCCTGACTGCTGTTTTACTGACGCCAAAATGACGAAATGCAGGCTTTGAGAAAGATGTGTAGTACTGTAGTATGTCAAATATGGATATTTGATAATTGGTTCTTGCTACTTGTATTGATGTGTGTAATTGGAATTGACAGCTTGTATTATTGTGTATTCGGTTTTGCATTTTCTGTTTTCCTTCATTGGTGTTTGTCGAACATTTTCTCGTTTAGACTAATGCTACTTTAGATTCCGGAGTGGAAGGTTCAGTGCATGATGCTGGAAAAGACAGTCAAGTTTCTGCTCAAGGTGTTGCTGTTACCTTTGTCAAGCCTGCTCAGATCAAAGTCAGAACCGGAGATCCTATCAATTCAGACGATGATCCAAACAGGGTTGTTATTGATACAAGTCCACCATTTGAATCCGTGAAAGATGAAGTTTCCAAGTTTGGAGGCATTGTTGATTGGAGCTCTCGTAAAGTCCCGACTGCAGAGGTGAAGTACAGCAAACTCTTGCCGCACATTTGTTGCTTTTTTATCTTTGCAATTTTGATGTTCACGGGTTTTAAACAAAATTGACTTTACCAGTTAGGATAGCTAACATTGCGCTCTATATGATCTTGCGTTAGAGTTCAGGGATTTTGACTCTGCCTTTTAATTGTTGAATATATGCAGAAACGTGAAAACATTGAACAAGAACTCGAGAAAGTGCAGCAGGACATTCCCGTGTATAAGGAACAGTCCGAGGTTGCCAAACAATCAAATATCCAATTACAAAATGATTTGGAAAGCACAAAGAGACTTATTGAAGATTTAAAGCTGACTCTGGAAAGAGCACAGACCGAAGAGCGTCAAGCACAACAAAATTCCGAGCTGGCCCATCTTAGAGTCAAAGAGATGGAACAAAGAATTGCTAATGAGACGGAACCACAGCTGCAAGAAGCAAAAATCACGGATGATGAGGCTATTTCTGACCTAAAAACCGTCAAAAATGAGTTGCAAACGCTTCGATTAGAGTATGCAGCTTCGTTGACTGAGAAATATGCTGCTGAGAAAAAAGCTGAAGAAAGCGTCTCGATATTGGGGGATGTTGAGAAGACTGTGGAGGAACTAACAACAAAGTTGAAATCTACCAAGGAAGCCTTGGAGTTTGCTCATGCTGCTCATTTGGAGGCAGAGGAACACAGAACCGGAGAAGCTATGGCGAAGGAGAAAGACTGTTTCTCTTGCGACGAGGATCTTAAGCAGGCAAAGGAGGATTTGGCAAAACTAAATGAGCAGATAAATAAAAATAAGGATCTGAAATCAAAATTAAACTCGGCGTCTACATTGGTTGCTAATTTAAAAGCTGAATTGGCAGATTGTTCAGAGTTGAAAGTCAGTCAGGAAGTTAAAGGAAAAGCAATGGATGAAGTGGACTGCCTGAAGGTGGCGGCCACATCATTGAAAGAAGAGCTTGAGAAGGAAAAGTTAGAGTTGGATAACTTGAGGCAGAGAGAGGGTATGGCTAAAACCGAGGTTGCATCCCTTGAAGCCGAGTTAGATGGAATAAAGTCGGATATAGCCGTGGTAAAGACGAGAGAAAAGGAAGCTAGAGAGACAATGACGGACTTGCCTGAGGAATTGGAACACGCATCTCGAGAGGCAGAAGAGGCCACATCGTTTGTTGAACTGGCTCGGGTAGAGTTGAAGAAGGCGAAAGAAGAGGTGGAGCAAGCTAAAGCAGAAGCTAAATATATGGAAATTCGGTTAACCACAGCTCAAAAGGAGATAGACGCGGCCAGAGCGTCAGAGAGTCTAGAGCAAGAGTCGCCCCGAAATGACAATGGGGTTACGATTCCCTTGGAAAAATATAATGAACTGAGCAAGCAAGCCAATGAGGCGGAAGAAGAAGCGAATATGAAGGTGGCGACTGCAATGTCTCAAATTGAGTTAGCGAGAGAAAAAGAGTTAAGATCGTTGGCACAACTAGAAGAGGCAAATCGAGAAGTGGAACATAGAAAAGAAGCTCTTAGAATCGCCATGGAGAAAGCCGTGAAGGCCAAGGAAGGGAAAGAACGTATAGAAAATGAGTTGAGGAAATGGAGGGGAGAGACTGGAAAGAGTGTCGAGGAGGGACAAGGGCTGAAGGATCCGCAAACAACCACCCAGGATTCCGAGGACAGTGACACAAGCCCCACGGCTGCATTTGGGGAAAGCAACACCGTGAAGAAGAAGAAAAAGGCATTGTTTCCAAGGTTCTTTATGTTCTTTACCAAAATAAGGAAATCATCATCCAAGACCTAAGCTCCTGTAAGTTTTTCTGCTATGTATATTTTCGAGTTCACACTTTTTTTTTTACGATTGCAAAGGAGGATTCATGTCAGCCGACCTTGGAACCATTTTCGGATTAAGGCTCTGATGTTGTAGTTAAGATTATAGAAGACAAACATCATGTATAGGTGATACCTTGTAAAATCTTTTTAACTCAAGACAAACATGAAGTTGAGATTGATGTCAAATTTTGGTTCATCTAACAAATTTATTTCATTTTTAATTTTATTTTTTTTTGCATGATTTCTGTTGCTATTTTTCTATTTGAGAAAAGTCTATAAGGCAACATTTTTATATAAACCAGACTACTGAGGGAAATAGAAGCTATGTTATTCCGACATTTCACTTTGGTGGTCGCGTGTCCAACACTTGAAAGTCCAATATGACACAACACTTCGGCTAACATAAAAAAGGTAAATAACATAGATGGAAGATATTAAAGGGAAATAAAAAAGAGCTCTGCAGAATCCAGAGACTCAGAGAACCTTATTACTGTAGCAAGTGTACAGAAAAAAAGAGAAAAAGAAAACCTGAAATAAGTAACAAGTAAAAGAAGTTGCTGGAGATCCATCAGAGCCAGGAAGAGGGTCTCTAGGTAGCATTACCCAAAACTGAAGGCGTAAAATCGGCAATGTCATGAGGGATGACAATGGGTCAGATATGAATTCTAATCCAACCGGAGTCCATGGAGGGTGTTAATCGACACTGTCACAACATTGCAGAATTTTACGGTGATCTAGCAGGTGACACTGCTAAATTCAGAACCCCATTATGCCTAGATTAAGAATCAAAGATAGTTTTCGGTTGCCAATAACACAACTTACAAAATGTTGTACATGTATCTTTATGCACTTAAGAGTTTTAGAGAGAAATGTCGGTCTCAATAGTATGACTGTATGAGCAAAACATGCAACAGTTCAACTGTTAGACACCATACTACTGCTCTGTCTCTTCCCTTTCGCGAGGAACAGCCCCGAATTGCTCAATCAAAATCTCTGCAACAATCGGGGCTATATTCTTGCACGGGACCTGTTTCTTGTACAGAGTTCCGAGGTGTGAGTCACTCCCGATCCTTCCTCCGACATACACGTCGGCTCCTTCACAAGGCTTCCCATTCTCATCTCTAGCCATGCAACCCATGAACCCGATATCAGCTACCTGAATCTGACCGCAACTGTTAGGGCAACCGGTCCAGTGCATTCTGATAGGCTTGGTCACTGACACAAGTCTTTGAACCTCCTCGGTCACCTTTAGGGCTCGGAGTTTGGTTTCGATGATGGCTTGTCCACAGAACTGGTTTCCAGTACATGCGACGAGTCCCTTCATCAAGATGGGTGGCTCGGGTGAGAACCTGTCCTGTAAGAGAGGCTCCTTTAGAAGAGCTTCAACTTTGGAGTTTTCCACATTTGGGATGATTATGTTTTGCTCCACAGTTAGACGGAGCTCCCCTGACCCGTACTCATCAGCTAAACGGGCTAACTCGTCCATATCATCAGCCTGGACCCGTCCCACTGGAATGTGGAGACCTACAAAGCTTAGGCCTTCTTGTTTCTGAGGATGCACTCCGAGGTACTCTCTTCTTTCCCATTGCTTCTTAACCAGGTCTTCTGGTGATGCTCTTTCGAGTAGCTGGTTAGGCATTCTTTTCTCTACTTCAGCCCTGAATCCTTCTAGTCCCTGTCATTTTAAAGTATAAATGCAACGAAGTTAAGATCAATTTACCGAACTAGGGAATTCCGAAACAATTGGTATTTGTTGCAGCAACTTTGTAACTTGATTGCTGCGTTACCCTGACTCTCCGACACGGGTGTCGTGTCTGACACTTGTCGAGTGTCGGAAACGGCTTTTTTGTGCGAAATTTTCAATTTTTTGGTTTAAAATGAAGTGTGGAAGTGGTCGTGTCGCCCATGTCGTTATCGACACGATAAGTGTCAGACACGCGACACGGCAGCTAAGTGAAGGGTCGGAATAACATAGATAGAAACAAGATGATAAATGAGCAAGGAGGGGACTAGAAGCATAGTTTTCAATATTGGTCTCGACGACATGGTTTAAGTCAGTAATTCCTGCATTCATTTATGGCGCAATGACGGAGTCTAAGACCATGCCATGAGACAGATTCCGCAGTCAAGGCTGAAACCGATATTTAGTACCATGTGCAGTATATGCAGTATAAAATAACAGGCGACAACAGAATTAGGAAGGTTAATTATACTCACCAGTTCATCAATAAGCCACATCATTCTCGTCTTTTGCCTGTTTCCTCTAAAACCAAGATCCCTGAAAGCTTCAAGTACGGCTTTGCAAACAGGAACCACATCTTCTGCTGAGACCCACGCGTCAAGTGGAATCGCCTCTTCACATCTTTTGGGGCTAAAGAAACCACCCACCAACAGATTGAACCCAAATTGACCGTTCTTTGTTGCAGGCATGTATGCTAGATCGTTGATGTGAGGGTGCTCATATAGATCATGGGAACCAATGACGCACGGATTCCACTTCCTTGGCCTGCAACAACAGTAAACCAGGACGAACTGTAAGTTTTTTAGTAGAGTTGTTCATGGACGGGACGACCCATTAGGCCCGTTCCGTCCCGTCCCGCCCGCTAACAAAGCGGGTTTGGACAACGTATTTTCCAAAATTTACAAAGACCTGGCCACAAACCCGCCCACAAACCCGCAAACCTGTATGTCCGTGGGCCAAAAATATCACGCTAGCCGGGCCCACGTCTGGCCCAAACCCGTATTTGACCACCTCTATTTTTTAGGCTCTAAACTTCTAGGATATAAGCCTACAACAACAACAACAACATTACCCCAGTGCCTCAATGGCTCCCGCAAATTGCGGGGTAAGGGGGGGGGGGGTCGGATGTACGCAGATGTTAGAGGAACTTACAGATTGGTCATAGACGTGTTCCCACGAGAATTGGCAGTGATAAACTGAGAGATGAGATTAGTGAAAGGACGGGTGTCGACAATTTCAAGAGGGTCAATGCCAGCTAGAGGGTTACCAACAGGGTTACGGACATTGTCCATACCGCTTTGGAGACTGGTAAGACCTACTGAATCCAAACCCTTAAGGATGTCTGGTACATCAGAGAGCACCACTCCTCTTATTTGCCAGTTTTGCCGGGTTGTTACATCCGCGCACCCTTCGGTCCCATACTTCCTTATTACACTTGCCAAGTATCTTGTCTGTTCACTGGTTGTTACCCCATTTGGGAGCTTTAGCCTCATCATGAATCTTCCATCTAGTCGACAAAATGGTATGCAATTCATTAGAAATCCAAAAGCATAGCGTTGTTTACGTGTTAGCTAGTTTAGCTGGTAAGATCATGAGGGCGATACTTACGACATTGGTTTGAATCTGTTAAGCATCTAAATACTCTTATTATTATTTTTTTTGCTTCAATGAAGCGCGCATTTAGTCGCATTACAAAGCGCGCACTTAGTCGCATTACGAAGCGCGCACTTAGTCGCATTACAATAGGGGAGAGGGAATCGAACCTGAGACCTATTGTCCAGAATACCTCCGTCTTCGGTAAAAATACTCTTATTATTAATTCAGGAAATGTGTAGACACTGTCATAGTCTAATGAGTCATTCCTACTAAAAGAAAGATTAAAAATGGAAATATCTGATCAAATTTCATCCATATCATCAGTAAACTAAAATCATAGTGATCCAATTAAAACCCAAACTATACAAATCTTATCACTAAATAGTCCTCGTACTTCGTAAATACTCTCTCTTTTAATCATTTGTTTACCTTTGACTAAAATACCTCTCACAAAGAAAAAAAAAAGGTAAATACATGAATGAGACGCATCACAACAAAAATATACTCTCTCCTATTCCCGATAACTGTCCCATTGTCCATTTTCGTCTATTTACGTAATTGTCTCATTGTCCTTTTTTGTAATGTTTTTTCTGATAACGACTATACTACCCTTGTTACTTTTCATTATTTACAACTCAACCCACCCTTAACCCATCCTGTTAGTACTTATCATTGTCCATTTCCGTCTATTAACTCACTTTCTTAATTCTTGTGTCATTTCAACAATGGGACAGTTATCGAGAATAAGAGGGTATATATTAAGACACCCTACATTCCAAATTTCCAACCACACCTCTAAGCTTGTGTAATCCTCCAAGACCACACACTTCTAAGTTATAACTACATTTGCTTCATTTATCGCCTTATTTTTATAAGAAAATATGATTTGAACAACTAACTTAGTCGATAAAGTCATAACATAATTAGTCAGAACTCCTAACCAATCAACTGGACTCTATAAGTTATAGAGTAACTATAACATTTTCAGTTAACATTAAAACGAGTCAAATTGCACCAACCTGGACATTATACTTTTATCTCATTTATCTTATTTAACCCGTTTCACCATCTCTTTTTAGCTACAAGTAATTTACAATCCAAAAAAGTCAAACATAAATATTAGCTTAGATTCCAAAATCATCCCATCAAAAAAGCATATCATAAAACAAATATCTATGCAAGCACGCAATACTGAATATTTTCGTCTTAAACAAGAATTTACGAAGTGAAAACATACATTGATTCTTGCGACGATGGAAGAGACCAAGCCATTTAAGTCTAACATCAATATCATCTTTAGTATGTTTAGTAGCATCAACATCTTCCATACTTAAATTAGCAAGTTCATTTATCCCATTTTCAATAAACAATTTCATTGGATCTTTTTCAACTTTAATCTTTTCTTGTGGACTTATCCCTTCTCTAAACTTCTCTTTTAGTACCCAATACCCTCCTTCTCTTTCTTCCACCCTTGGCTCTAATCTAGCCACATCCACCACCTTCGCCGTCTCCGCCGTCACCGCCGCCGTCCCCGCCGCCGCAGCTTGACTCTTTTGACATCTTATTGTCACCCCCCTTGATGATGTTGGCCTTCTAGTTTTTGTTAATGATGATGAAGGGATTATTATCTTGTTGACGGATAAAGACGTCATGATTTAGTTCAGCTCAGCTCAGCTCAGCTCGATTCAGTTGCGAGTTTTTTTTTGTAATGGATGGTAGGAGGTGATTTGGTTGTATATATGCAAGGTGATATGAGAATAAGAGAGGAGTGTGGCAAGAAGGTGATTGATTTTGTAAGAGAATTGTAGTAATATAATAAGAGTACAAAAAGAGGAGACAATGTAGGAGGTGCATGTTGTATGTTGTCATGTTGATGTATGTAGGATTTGGAATTGGTCTTTTGGATGTGGTTAAGGGTCATTTTTTAGTTTAGTTAACCAAGTTTGGTTTTGCTATCAATTAACTATGGGCGATCAAAATGATTAGTAGGGGTTGTGAAAAAAGAAACAATTAAAAGTTTAAAACCAAGCTAATTAATTGAAAAAATAATAGTCCGTCTTGCTTCAAACCGCCTTATTTTAGACCGTTATAAGACATCTCACAAGTGAGAAGCACATGAGTGGTGGGGCACCCCATGTGCTTTCCCACTCACACTCTAAATGAGTTTTTTGTGAGAGGAAATGGTATCCGTCTGACAATTTCAGAAGAATATGACGATCTGAAATAAGAATTTGTTATCCAATCAAAAAGTCAAATATGTTCGATAAATTTAAAAGTATGATATATTCATAACCGGGATATTTGGTTTTATCATATTTTGAGTAATAAGACAAGAAGTATGATTATGAATGTTTTACCTGCTCATCCATGTTAAACTGTAATTTATTATTTCAAATAAATCAAACTAATTTTCTGGATCGACGACTCATTTGCATGTAAAATGACTAGTTAGTGCTGAAAGATATGATGAACAATGTGGTATCATTACTTTTATCAATGAGTCTCTCTTAACACGGATATATCTGTCTAAGTTTAAAACAGATCAAATACACCTCACTTGTATAGATAAGCTAAGACAAGTCTTTTGATAATATCTAGCCATTTTGTTTTAATCTTATAAATATAAGTGGTAGTTATTTGATCCGTTTTAATTTTACGATGGATAATAATTGTCTTAAATGTGAATTATGTAATTTTACAATGTGATTTCACAATCAGTAATCACAAAATGATCATTTTTAATCCGTCAATCAAAGTACACTCATACAAAAGACTTTGAGCTTAAGCTACCCTTCTTTTATGCGGCAATACATATATGTTGGTAATAAATTGGTGTCTATCAAGTAGGAATGATAAGCCATGTGACGAGACGAAAAGTTGAGCTTAAACGAGAGGCGAAAGACCAAAACTATTATTGGACATATTATATGCATCATACAATTAGGTACCTACAACAATTGGGCAGTTTACTTTTACATAACTTAAATGCCTGAAAGACTAAAGTATGTCCTTTGGGGTCTTCCTAATTCTCACTACTTGCTCTTTGGGGTCTACCATAGGTCGTCACTACTCACTTTCCAACAATTCACCCCCAACCCTACAAAATGTTTGTAGACTTGCAAAAGATTTGAGTGACTAAAGGTAGGGTAAGATTAGCCCGGTTGGTTGAGCTTAAGTCGAATCGAGAAAATGGATCGGAGTTGATCAGATTATGTGTTTAAATCTTGAGTGAATTAGGATCGAAATTTGTTAGGTTGGATCTTGCTTCCTCAGACATTATTTTTTGAAGTTTTGATTGGATCTGGATATCTGGTCGAGTGTAAGACCGACTGATTTATGTTCCGGCCAATAATTATAAATTTATGATTGACACGTCTGTCGCGTACCTGTCAAAAATAACCAACTGGTTCCAACTAACTAATATAGCTAGGGAAGTCGGGTCGAATCCACAGAGAGGTAGGAATTTGTCTGCTAAACTAAGTTCGCCAAGGTAACCAAATTGGGGGTTTATAATTTATGATTTCTAAACTAAAAGAGTAAGGAAAAGAGAAATTAAAAGGAGGAGTTAACAGATAAAAAGAATAGCTAAGACAAGCGGTTCGCCACAATTATCTGGTCGAGTAATCTAGGTTCCAGGTCAATGCAGTACGGTCTAGGGGGTAGCGAACGTCACCTTTCGGTCCTTAATTCACCCTAAAGTGTAAACAGTTTAACTTTCGCCCTCGCTGCAATACTCTATTGTTCGCTACTAGTCTCCCTCTTCCAACCTTTCGGTCCAGGTCAAGGTCCACTAAGAATAAGGGTCTAATTGCGTCGACTCAATTAGGCAATTACGCTTATTTGTAGCATTTAAACAACAAAGACTGATGATGGTATTGACCTAGTAATTTGATTACTCTCCCTTCAAATCATGGGTCCCCTATAGTCTTAGCATAGGGATTTAGCTACTCATAATTATCAGATTAGCAATTACAATAACCAAACAATTCAAACTAAACATGATGAATAATCTAATTGATTGAACGATTAGAAAGTAAAGAGAGAAAAAGGAATTAAAAGCAATAAATACGATTAAGAAATAATTAAATTGATAATACCGAATCCGAGTAGCAAGGTAGAGAGTAGAATTCCAAAAGAACAGTGACAAAAGTAGCAGATGAAATGTACGTAGTAAAGGAGATGGGAGTAACGTAGTGTTCTCCTCAGTCTTATACTGAAAAATTGTCTTAAACCTAATCTATGGGCTGATTACAAAAGCCCACAAAAGATTAGGCGGAAATAAACCAAAAACACGCGAAATCCCCTCGATCGAGTAAGATGATCACTCGATCGAACTCTACGTCACTCGATCGAGCTAGAACTACCTCTCGATCGAGCACTGCTTGCTGAACATCCTCGATCGACTCCTTAATCTGGTCGATCGACCAGCCTTGAGTGTGTAAAGCATTCGATCGAGCACTAAGGCACTCGATCGAGCTATATAGGCGCATCAGGACTTGAATGTCCTGCTTAACTCAGCTCATACGTCCTCCAAGTGTAAGATTCCTTAACTCCGGCTCCTTATTTCCCGTAAATGCATACAAATAAGACAATTAAGGCTCAATTTGGCTCCTCCTCGGTCAATTCCTGCAAATTACAATAAACGGACCAAAGTAGAATATTCGGGGATATTTGTAGCCAGATGCTACATGAAAAGCATAGAAATGCGTGTAAAAATGAGGTGAAAACCTTATATAAAAGACACGCATCAAATCTCCCCAAACCAAACCTTTGCTTGTCCCCAAGCAAATATGAATGCAACTAAGGGTGAACAATAGAACGGGACCAACGCATCAGCTACAAATCATCCACTAGAACCAATTTAATGCAACAAAATGACAAAGTGGTAACTGAAAAGTGCAAACGAGTTAAATTAATGTTTCAAGCTTACTGAACCGTCGACCTTGCAAGATTCAAAGATGTCGGACTCTCACGGGTCGCTCGTCACTCAGAATCAGGTACAAGGTGAGTATATATGTGAAAGATAGGAAGAAGCAAGACACTCACCTAACTCGACCTATAAGAACATGCATGCAGTTAACATGAATAAAGTCTCTACAACCGTACATGTGCATTCCAACCATACTAGTGACCAAGACACGTGCCGAGGACTTACATCTGGGTTAGTGAGGTAATGGGTAAGAAGGGGCTAAATGAATTTGGATATGTGGGGTTAATAGCCAAGCTAGCAACAACGGATCCAAATATGGACTGCATCCCAACTTCGTACTCATAACAGCAAGATGACACGGTGCAAAATTATGCACCAAACTCACCAAACACCAAAAAGTCGTCAACTCCCCATAAAATATAAATAAGGCATGGGAGTGTGAAACATTGTGCAATTCTCATTCTTTTTCATTCCCTTTTTTTTTTCATTTTCCATTTTGAATTTTTCTGTCTTTTCTTTTTTTCTCTTTTTGCTTTCTTTCTTTTGTTTCATGTTTTCAACAATTCAACACAATTTTTCTTTCTTCAATTCTTCCACCATCTTCTGAAATCAGATGAAATAACCAAATTGCAATAAAATATTCCAAGAACTACTCGTTACTGGCTCGGCTAGGGTAGGAAATATTATAGAAAGTAGTTGATAGGACAAAAAGGCAATTTGGCTATGTGAGGCTCATGGGTAGAATGAAATAAGGGGGACTGCCTCTCCTAACACGTGTCACCATCCACAGACCGAATGCATACAGGTATTAAGAAGACTAGACTCATGCTTGTGCAAGTTAATGTTACATGTCTTAAAGAGAGTACTACTCACATTCTAAATGAAACCGGTCATGAATGTCACCAGCTTAATAAGCTCTAACCTCAGAATGTATTGTAGCTTGCCGACATAGTGATGTATCACTTTCATATATACTTTTATAGCTCCCTTTACATCATTTTTCATACCGTTTCGTGCCTATTATATCATTTATATGCTTTATTTCAATGAACTGTCGATACTGCCGCTATTTTGTGTTTTGATGCAGAAATGACTCAATATGAGTGTGATCAAGCTGAGATTAGCATAGCGGAGACGGCACGGTAGAGTACACGAAGCATGGCACGGGAAACGAGGAATCATGAAGACTAGAAGTCAAAGAAGAGAAGAAAGAACCTGTGAAGCAGGTTCCTCGATCGAGTCACTGCTGACTCGATCGAGCACCTCTGACTCGATCGAGTCACCTCTGACTCGATCGAGGATCCTTTCTGACGGATTTATTTCCGGAATTTCCTAAAACACTTATCTTTTATTATAAATTAGAAACTCGGGTTTTATTGTTTTTTTGCGTCATATTTTGCTAAGTATTGCTGGAAACTCTCTTAAGAACCCTAATCTTCCTTTTGTATGGTACTAATCTTTCCCCATTAATTTAATCATTGTTTTATGTTCTTCAATTATTGTTTTCACCTTGCAATTATGTTTTCATCTTTAATCTTTGTTGTTGTTGTTATTATAGTCATGAGTAGCTAATCCCCTCATCTAGGATGAAGGGGATCTAGATTAATTAAAAGGGAAAGTCAATTAATTGCTTTTGATATCATTAAAGTTGTTGTTTGATTGTTGTAATTCTTCTAGTTAATCGCTTGAGGCCTGAGTTATTAATTAGTGTAGCGAATCGATCCTATCGCCGACCGGGTTAGAATTGATATAGGCTGCGACAATCAAATAGAGAGTACCTAATCATAGCGACCGCATATTAGAATCGATCTAAAGGGCATAATGGAGTCGACCGATCTTATGACCTTAAACAACTTGATAGATTTAGTAATTGATTGATAATCCCCGACTGATTGACCTAGTGAACCTAATTCCTAGACTTTTAATATCATTGTTATTCATCATTTAATTACATTGCAATTAGTTTGTTAGAATCAACTCAAAACAAAACCCCCGAAATTGGTTACTTCTAGACAGCTTAAATACTCTTAGACTAGCTTTCACCGCCTCCCTGTGGATTCGATACCTGTCTTATCACTAGCTATTCTTGTTAGTCCTGAGATAGTTTTACTTTGATTTGGTAATACGACTTTAGCCACATCAAATTTAGTGTGTTTATTTCTGTTGTGTGCTTTTATTTATTGTTGAGTGAAAAATCAAAAAAAAAAAGAGAAAAAAAAATTGAAAATTATAAAATCCAAAAACATGTCTTTTATTTATTTTTTGTTTATTTTGAGTCGAGTCATGGTGAATTGTATAGCAATGATGATAACTTGCTTTGTCTTTGCATTTGAGTCTCATTTAGTTGTCCATGTACGTTGTTTTGACCTGTTAGCTATGATGAACAAAGCTCTTTACTCAAGTCTTGACCGTCACAATATACCTTATGCCGAGTAGACTTGACTTTATTTTGTTGGTAAACCACTTAAATTTCTGAGGTCTTTAGAGCTTCCTAGGCCGGGAACATTAATAAACCGGTCTCATTGTTATTTAGGCTAATGAGTGTGGTCTCCTTGTGGTATATGTAATATCAAACTGCATAAGTGTGACATTAGTTTCTTAGCTTTTGCGCGTTCATTTGATTAAGTACATGTGGATAGGCGATTCTCATTGTTCAAATAAGCCTTACATTACCCAGTTTTGTTAGCCCGTTTGAACCATGTAGCCTTTTTATATCCTATTTCTTAGCTACATTCCAGAATTTGCCTACCCTTTTCGGGACAGTCGCAGTTGTTTGAGCCTTATTGTTATAGCTACTTTGGTTGGGATGGGACTTTATTTGTCATGTGGGTAGTAGCTATATTTTTGTAACGATTGTGTGACCTCTTATGTTGAAAAAGAAGTATTGTGAAGCAAAAAAAAAAAAAAAAACAAAAAAAAAGAAAAAACAGAAAAAAGAGCTTCGAACAAAAAAAAAAAAAAAGAAGAAGAAAAAGAAGAAAAGATGAATAATGTTTGCTTCATTGATTATGTTAGGAGGTCGTGTGTGGTAATTACTGGAGTCTAATGCACATTTGGAGAGCCTTACATTTCTCTCATATGTTGTCAAAGTTGAGATTATTTCTCCAGTTGGATGTTTGATTTATTACTTATTAGTTTTGGCTATTGGTCTAGAGCTGCGACTACCGTCTGAGCCCCACATATCCATACGTGCTTTTGCACAAGCCACTTCTATACCCATGCCACTTTACCACCATTCTGTCCTTGATACATGTACTTGGTCTGTTTCGTGAATGCGTATTAGCTGGAGGATCTCTTATCACATTAGATTGCATGCATATCTCATAAGTTGAGTGAGTGTCTTATTTCTCTCTATCTTACATAAATCACCCATTATGAGTGCATGAGTGAAACCGCGAGAATCCGACAAAATGGTCTTGCAAGGTTGAAAAGTGTTCGGTTGAGTCTCGGTATCATGTCACATCTTGAGTAAGAGCTGCGTGAGTCTATTACCCGTGCTTTTGAATTTGTTTTATTAGCACAACTTCGGTCATTACTTTGTTATAGATATGGACAGCTGAGTCTTGTATGTGCCTAGACATTTGCTCTGAGTTATTCATTCACCATATGTTTGTTGTCCTTTGTTTTGGTCTGATTGCTTTGCTTGAGGACAAGCAAAGGTTTGGTTTGGGGGAGTTTGATGTATCACTTTCATATATACTTTTATAGCTCCCTTTACATCATTTTTCATACCGTTTCGTGCCTATTATATCATTTATATGCTTTATTTCAATGAACTGTCGATACTGCCGCTATTTTGTGTTTTGATGCAGAAATGACTCAATATGAGTGTGATCAAGCTGAGATTAGCATAGCGGAGACGGCACGGTAGAGTACACGAAGCATGGCACGGGAAACGAGGAATCATGAAGACTAGAAGTCAAAGAAGAGAAGAAAGAACTGTGAAGCGGGTTCCTCGATCGAGTCACTGCGACTCGATCGAGCACCTCTCCCACTCGATCGAGTCACCTCTGACTCGATCGAGGATCCTTTCTGACGGATTTATTTCCGGAATTTCCTAAAACACTTATCTTTTATTATAAATTAGAAACTCGGGTTTTATTGTTTTTTTGCGTCATATTTTGCTAAGTATTGCTTTGAAACTCTCTTAAGAACCCTAATCTTCCTTTTGTATGGTACTAATCTTTCCCCATTAATTTAATCATTGTTTTATGTTCTTCAATTATTGTTTTCACCTTGCAATTATGTTTTCATCTTTAATCTTTGTTGTTGTTGTTATTATAGTCATGAGTAGCTAATCCCCTCATCTAGGATGAAGGGGATCTAGATTAATTAAAAGGGAAAGTCAATTAATTGCTTTTGATATCATTAAAGTTGTTGTTTGATTGTTGTAATTCTTCTAGTTAATCGCTTGAGGCCTGAGTTATTAATTAGTGTAGCGAATCGATCCTATCGCCGACCGGGTTAGAATTGATATAGGCTGCGACAATCAAATAGAGAGTACCTAATCATAGCGACCGCATATTAGAATCGATCTAAAGGGCATAATGGAGTCGACCGATCTTATGACCTTAAACAACTTGATAGATTTAGTAATTGATTGATAATCCCCGACTGATTGACCTAGTGAACCTAATTCCTAGACTTTTAATATCATTGTTATTCATCATTTAATTACATTGCAATTAGTTTGTTAGAATCAACTCAAAACAAAACCCCCGAAATTGGTTACTTCTAGACAGCTTAAATACTCTTAGACTAGCTTTCACCGCCTCCCTGTGGATTCGATACCTGTCTTATCACTAGCTATTCTTGTTAGTCCTGAGATAGTTTTACTTTGATTTGGTAATACGACTTTAGCCACATCAAATTTGGCGCCGTTGTTGGGAGGCAACAATTGTTTAGTCTTTTTGTGTTTATTTTGTCTTTTTGTCTCGGGAACCCGTTCCTTGAGACCGTTCTCACACTTTCTTGTTAGTTCTGTTTATGCCCAGGTCTAATAGGTCCGAGATTATTCCTTTTGATCCCGAACCAGAGAAGACTTTTCGCTACAGACGGAAATTTAATCAAGAAGTGAGTCAAGTAGAAGACTTGAGTATACTTGACGTCGAAACGGCGAGCTCTGAGTCGTCACTCGGTTCCCACGAAGAGGAAGAGGAAGAAATTCCTATCTCTGATATTCCTATTCCTGAAACTCCTATTCCCGAAAATATCATCATGTCTACCCTAGCCAGTCACTCTGAGCCAACCTTAGATTCCATTCCACAAGGTTTCAAGCTGCCCACTTCTACCAATGGAACATTCGAAATTCGGCCATCTTACATTAATTTGGTGGAACGAAACATGTTTGGAGGGACAATTCTGAGGACCCCGCAACGCATATGGAGAAGTTTGTCACTTACTGCTTTGTTCTATCCCATTAACAATGTGGAGTGACACAAGACCAAGTTAAGCGGTGCTCTTTCCTTTCTCTCGAAAGATGGAGTGCTTGAGTGGTTAAGAGATATGGATATGGATACGAAAGGAGTTACTGACTGAATTCCTTGGCTCTTGCTTTCTACAAGAGGTACTTCCCGCCTCAGAAGACTAATGCTTTGAGGAATCAAATTACTAGTTTCAAGCAAGCGACCATTCAAGATTTGAACGAAGCTTGGACTCGCTTCAAGCGTTTAGTTCGATCAGTTCCCCATCATGGTTTCCCAAAGTGGTTTCTTTGCAACCAGTTTTATAACGGGTTGTTTGACGATCATCGTGCCCTTTTGGATTCATCTGCTAATGGGAGGTTTCAAGATAACACACTAGATGGTGACGCGTGGAAGTTGATTGATCGATTGCTACCCATACCGCGAGGTATGGAAATCTAGGGGAAGCACGCGAGTCTTTGGGGTTGATAGTGCTTTGGCGGCAACAGTGGAGGCTATTTCTGCCCGAGCTGAGATGAAGACTACCCAATCCTTGGGTAGTAAAGAGAGAGTTCATGCTATGAGTCAGCAAGTTGAGGAGACTTGTGCTAGATGCGGTTTAGATGGTCATGGTGCAGTGATTGTATGAGCACATTTGAGCGGTTTCTTGCCTTTCAGCTTACGGACAAGGTGCACAAGGTACACCTTTCTCCAACTTCTACAATGAAAGAACGAAGGAACACCCTTTCCTTCAATGGTCTAGCAGCGAGAATGTGCAAAACCCGCAGCAGTCACAACCGCAAAAGAATACTTATATCCCTCCCAATAATCGCGGTAATCAACAACAAGGGGGATATCAAAGGCAAAATCAAGGAGGCCAGCAGTTCAACAATCAATATCAAGACCTCCTCAAGAAACTCCTCAACAAATTCCTCAACAAGCTCCGAATAATGATATGGCGAGTTGCGTAATCTTTTGCAACAAACTTTGTCAATGCGGACGAGAGCAGCATGCTCAGTTTTTCGAGTTGATTGCCCATAACAAGATGCTAGATAGTCAAGTGGCTCAGATGGCACTTCAAAACCCATCAAAACAGGCCACAGGTCTTCCTCCTCAAGGTAAGCAAGCTCATGAGCAAGCTAATGTTATCCAAATGAGGAGCGGTACTTCTTATACGAATCCCGACCTGCAAAGTCTTGAGAATGAAGTGCCCATTATTGTTGATGAGGTCCCTTATATGCATCCCAAAGGATTGGGTAATTTGGAGCTTAGTGATGATGAGAAAGAACCCGACGAAGTTGAAACACGAGCCGACGATGAAAGTAAAAAGACGAGAAAGCTGAATCGCAGGTTCCTCGACCGAGTCACAAAGCGACTCGATCGAGGATCCACCCGACTCGATCGAGTCACCCCTGACTCGATCGAGGATCCCAAATTATCAGCAGACGGTGTTTCAAAAGTTATTTCTAAAGAGAAGCAAGCCGAGCCCATAACTATTTCTCTACCTTTTCCTCACCGACAACAAAAATCCAAGCTGGATAAGCAGTTCGGTAAGTTTATGGAGGTCGTGAAGAATCTACAGGTAAGTGTCCCTTTTACTGAATTGATTACTCAAGTGCCGGCTTATGCAAAGTTCATGAAGGAGATTTTGACAAGGAAGAGATCCTTTGACGCGGTAGAAACTATTGCTTACACTCAGAAGTGCAGTGCCATGTTGCCAATTAACTCACCACCGAAATTAAAGGATCCAGGAAGTTTTTCTATCCCTTGTCAAATTGGTCATCTTTCTATTAGTAAAGCTCTTTGTGATTTGGGAGCTAGTGTCAGTGTTATGCCGTATTCTATCTGTAAAAAGTTAAATATGGGTCCGTTGACAGTTACTAATATGACACTGCAGATGGCCGATAGAACTGTTAAACACCCTCTGGGGGTGTTAGAGGATGTTCCCGTTCGAATAGGGAAGTTTTTCATCCCCGTTGATTTTGTTGTCATGGACATGGCTGAAGACAACCAAATCCCTATCATCTTGGGCAGACCGTTCTTACATACTGCGGGGGTCATAGATGTTAGGCAAGGGAGATTGACCTTAGCTGTGGGGGATGACACGATTATTTTCAACTTAGAAAAAGCATTGAAAAACCCCATGATAGAAGAGACTTGTCATAGTATAGATGTTGTTGATTTTACTATTGATGAGTGTCTTCCTATGTGTTTTGACAGGGATCCTCTGGAGATTGCCCTGGTTTCTGATCCAGCTGATCAGACGGGTTCATGGAGTCCAGAAGTTCATCGAATTGAGAAGCTTCTAACTGGAGAGGAATGCCCACATCAGAAGGTATACAGTTTGGGTGTCACACCTAAGGTAACTGAGGTAAAGAAACCCGAATTGAAACCCCTTCCCTCTCATCTCAAATATGAATTTCTTGATGACTGTGAGATGAACCCAGTGATTGTCAATGCTAACCTTACCGAAGGTCAACTATCTGCTTTGTTGACTGTTTTGAGAACTCATAAAAAGGCAATTGGGTATAGCATTGACGATCTCAAAGGTATTAGTCCTGACTTTTGTATGCATAGAATTCACTTGGAAGAAGGCCACAAGCCTAGTGCACAAGGTCGAGATTTACTAAATCCTCCTATGCGGGAGGTGGTAAGAAAAGAGGTACGAAATTACTTGATGATCTTTGGTATTATTTTCTCTATTTCGATTCTAAATGGGTCGATCTGTCCAAGTTGTACCTAAAAAGGGAGGTACTACAGTAGTAAAGAATGATAAAAATGAATTGATTGCTACTAGACTTGTCACAGGATGGAGGATGTGCATTGACTATAGGAAGTTGAACACGGCCACTAAAAAGGACCATTTCCCACTTCCTTACATTGACCAAATGTTAGAGAGATTAGCATGTCATAGTTATTTCTGTTACCTAGATGGCTACTCCGGTTTCTTTCAGATACCCATTCACCCTGAGGATCAGGAAAAGACCACTTTCACTTGTCCATATGGTGTATTTGCTTATAGGAGGATGCCCTTTGGTTTATGTAACGCTCCTGCTACCTTTCAGCGTTGTATGATGGCCATATTTTCTGATTACATAGAGTCTATCATGGAGGTCTTTATGGATGATTTCGGTGTATATGGTACGATTTTGATGTTTGCTTGAGAAACTTGACTAAGGTTTTGCAGCGTGTGGAGGAGAGCAACCTTGTTCTCAATCGGGAAAAGTGCCACTTCATGGTTCTTGAAGGAGTGGTACTCGGTCATTTGGTGTCAGGTAAGGGCATTCAAGTGGATAAAGCTAAGGTTGAGGTAATTGAGCAACTTCCGTACCCGGTTAATGTTAAAAGTGTGCGTAGTTTTCTTGGTCATGCAGGGTTCTATCGCCGCTTTATAAAGGATTTTTCTAAAATTGCTCAACCTCTAACTCGGCTTCTTCATAAAGATGCTCCTTTTGTGTTTATTGACAAGTGTGTTCAAGCCTTTGACAGGATCAAACAAGCACTTATCTCAGCTCCTATTATCCGATCTCCGGATTGGAGCCTTCCTTTTGAGATTATGTGCGATGCCGTGACTATGCGATTGGAGCTGTTTTGGGGCAGCGAAAGGACAAGGTGTTACATGCCATTTACTATGCAAGCAAGACTCTCGACGATGCACAAATCAACTATGCTACTACGGAGAAGGAGCTTCTTGCAATTGTCTATTCATTAGACAAATTTAGAGCTTATCTTGTTGGTTCTAAAGTTATTGTACACACCGACCATGCGACTTTAAAATATCTTCTAACCAAACAAGAGGCTAAACCTAGACTTATTAGATGGATTTTATTATTGCAAGAATTTGATTTGGAAATCCGTGATAAGTCCAGTCTTTGAAAATGTTGTTGCGAGATCATTTGTCCAGATTGAGATTCTCGGGAAGAGAGATTTTGCCCATCGATGATTCTTTTCCGGACGACCATCTTCTAGTTTGTAGCTGCAAAATACTCCATGGTTTGCAGATTATGCCAATTATTTGGTAGGAGGAACGCCTCCTCTTGATTTATCTTATCGTGAGAAGAAGAGGTTCATGCATGATGTGAAGAGGTACTTCGGGACGATCCCTATCTGCTTTAGAGAGTGTCTTGATGGTATATACTGAGACGATGTATCCCGAGAGGGTGAGGTACGTGCCATCCTTTCTCATTGTCACTCTTCTTCATATGGTGGTCATCATGGTCCTTCTAGGACATTTGCTAAGGTAATGCAATCGGGTTTTTATTGGCCTACTATCCTTAAGGATGCTACTAACTTTGTCCGTTCTTGTGATGCTTGTCAAAGAACTGGCAATATCTCGCAAAGGCATGAGATGCCTCAAACTGGAATCTCCGAAGTTGAGATTTTTGATGTTTGGGGCATTGATTACCAAGGGCCGTTCCTACATCTTTTGGGAACCAATACATATTAGTAGTTTGATTATGTTTCTAAATGGGTGGAGGCAATTGCCACCCCCACTTGTGATGCTAAATCTGTTGTTAAGTTGTTCGAGAAGACTATCTTTCCACGGTTTGGAGTGCCTCGCGCAGTGATTAGTGATGGAGGCACGCATTTCAATGAGCGTCATCTCAATTCTCTCATGAAGAAATATGGCGTTACACACCGAAGAGGATTGGCTTATCATCCTCAAACCAAAGGACAAGTAGAAGTTTCCAACAGAGAGCAAAACAGATCTTGGAAAAGGTGGTAAGCAAGAATAGAAAGGATTGGAGTCGGAAGCTCGATGATACTTTGTGGGCTTACCGTACTGCTTTCAAAACGCCGATTGGCACCTCACCTTACCGACTTGTCTATGGCAAGTCCTGTCATTTACCGGTGGAGCTTGAGTATAGGGCTATGTGGGCCATTAAAGAGCTGAATATGGATCCCTCACTGGCGGGTGAGAAACGACTGATGCGATTGAATGAGCTAGGCAATTTGATTGCATGCCTATGATAGTGCTCAAGTTTACAAGGAGCGAACGAAGAAGTGGCATGACAAGCATATCTTGCAAAGAGAATTTCATGTTGGTGAGAAAGTTCTCTTGTTTAACTCTCGTTGCGCTTGTTTCCGGTAAATTGAAGAGTAGATGGTCCGGACCGTTCACCGTATTCGATGTGAACAAATTTGGGTCAGTTACACTGCATTCTGACACTGGAAAGACCTTCAAAGTGAATGGGCAACGCTTGAAGACTTACTATGAAGGTGCTTTCGTGGGGGTCATAGAGGCTTTTGACCTCTTCCCCATTGATTCTTCTTACTGATGAAGAATTACGGTCGTGCGGGACCGCAAAAACCAGCGCTACCGAGAGGCAGCTCGGAGTTTGTAAATCATTAGTTTGTAATTAGGATTTAAATTCACGTATTGCTTTTGTTTTTATGTTTCTTTGCATTTTGAGAGGCGAGGAGAGGGTACTTGATATGCTTTCAAGTGTCTTTTGCAGGAAACTTGACGGGATTTGAAGTTATAAGTAACAAATGACGGAGAAAGACGCTCAGTGCACAGCTTCCTCGATCGAGTCACAGGCGACTCGATCGAGGAACCTATCGGCTCGATCGAGTCAATGGCGACTCGATCAAGGAACCTGTGCTGAATTTAGAAAAGTTTAAAACGAGAGTTGGGTATTTTTGAAATTGGTTCCTCGACCGAGTCACATGCGACTCGATCGAGGATCCTATCGGCTCGACCGAGTCACCTGCGACTCGATCGAGGATCCTAATTAGACCGGGTTCCGCGTTTTATTTTCACGGGTTTTATGCATTTGTTACTCTATTTCCTTTTCACTTCCCTCTTCTTTTCATGCTATTTTCCTGCATACTTCCTCCTCTACTACTCATTCTCTCCTTATTCATCAACAATCATCATCAAAACTCATTAAAACTTTGTGCTTTATTGCTTATTACTTGATTGAATCATTCTCTTGTGCTTATTTTCTCCATTCTTTGCTTAATTTGCCAAGGTAAGTCACGAAATTGCTCTTATTTGTCTCGAAAATTCTGATTTTTGTTGCTTAAATCTTGAGTATATTGTATTGAATCTTCCCTTGCTAGTATACAATTGCTATTTCCTTGCTTTCTAGCCCCTTACTTGTTGAAATTCATGCCTAATTTGCTAATTTGGGAATTAGGGTTCTTCAAAATCCGGGTAGAAATTTTGCATTAAATTGGTTAGAATTGTATT
Source organism: Silene latifolia (assembly GCF_048544455.1). Lineage (NCBI taxonomy): Eukaryota > Viridiplantae > Streptophyta > Magnoliopsida > Caryophyllales > Caryophyllaceae > Silene > Silene latifolia. The sequence goes on along the minus strand of NC_133530.1, from coordinate 2,878,817 downwards.
CTATTGCTTGGAATCTTCAATATTTGATATATACTCATGTTCCCCTAAGTTTTTGGATGCTTTCATTGTCATTTGGAGTCTTAAAAATTGATTTTTCGGACCCATAAGTGCCAAAACCGGGACTGTTTTTGTGACATTGTTGGAGTTTAATTTTCTACTTGTTCTTGTGTAGATAATGTCGACTTCCAGGCAAGGAAATAAGCGGACTAGACAAAGGAATGCACCGGTTCAACAACCCGAAGTCATTCCGGAGGAGATTGTGTCTTCGGAGGATGAGTTGTCTCCCTTAGACGATTATCCATTTATCGAATTTCGTGACAAAGTGCAGAAGGACAGGTTTGTGTATCTGTTATCCAAGTCTATGAATGCCACTCGCTGTGTTGATAGGGAAATTTTGCGCACTTTGAAGATCGATGATATCATGTTTGGCATGTTTAATGAAATCGGGTTGCAGGGTCTTTTCACGCTCCACGAGTTATCCTACCCTGCCCTAACCCTTGAATTTCTGAGCTCTTATACTTATTTCCCTAGTGATCACCTAATCAGATTTCGTTTGCTTAATGTTGAACGGTCTTTAACCTTTAGCCGTATTTCGAAATTTTGGAGTTGGATAAGCATCTTTGAAGGGGACTTGTATGGTGTTGGTGGGTTGTCTGCCGTTCGTTATTTTCCGTTGTTTACTGGTTATATGGATGCGGACGTTAGTGCCATGGCTTTGTTAGATGTCCAACACGTTTGCCTTCGTATGTTTTTGAGGTATCTGAGTTATTTGCTGTTTGGTCGGACTGATAAGAGCAAGACCTCCTCTATTGAGGTCTTAATACTTGCTAGTTACTTGAATCCTTTTAGGGAGGAGACATTCCAATTCTCTCCCCCTGCTCTTGTCTGCTCCGCATTTGATAGGGCGATTGGGCGGTACGGGAACCTTGACTGTGGTGCTCTTATCACCAAAATTGCTAGGGCTGTTTGTGACTTTGAGGGCGATGACCCATATGAGCCCATGGCTGACTATGCGCCACTTGTTGATGATGACCACCTTCGCTACGACATTTCTTATATTGATATTAAGAACGGGACGGACCATTACTGGAGGGTCCGCGGTGAGTCATACATGCTTCTTCCTTGCGCCCGTTTGCCTGCTGTTGACCCCCTCGAGGAGAGTACGGCCGTGGTACGCCCACCACCCGTTACTTATCTGATTCCCGAGGATCTTTTGATTACTTTTCCTGGGTCTAGTACCACCACCACCACCGGCGGGCGCCGGAGACGTCGAGCACCCACTACCCATTTGCCAGGTTCCTACCAGCCCGCTCCTCCTCCACCTCCTTCAGCCTATTCCACTTCAGGCTATGCTCCAGGATACCATTTTGATCCCGTCGTTGAACGGGAAGTGAGGATGCATACTGGCATCAACACTGCTTTGACGCAGAGGAGGATGTGGGAACAGATGGAGGCTATGACTTTAGCTTCAGGGGGGCAGTATCGCGGTGTGTCACCTTCTTACTACACTACTCCCGGTGACGACAAAATGTGTTTCATCTTTACGGAGTGACTCCCACAGAGTTTGGACAGTTTAGCACCGAGTTTGGTGCATTAGGCCGTCCCTTCTACACTCCCGATCCGCCCCTCTCGGCCTACTACATTTTCGGGAGGACACCGCATCCCTTGTTCCCGAGAGAGGCCCGTTCGCCGCTTTGTCGCTTCTACTTCCACCGCTGCTGCTACTGGAGGCCGTGTTAGGACACCCACTCGTGGTCGCGGACGTGTTCGACCACCCACTCGTGGTAGAGGCCGTGGCCGCAGCGCCGTTCCTGATCCTGAGCTTATGTCCTTATATGCTGATATTGATGGTTTTGATGATGGTTCTGGAGCCCGAGTGACAAATGGTCACTACATCCCTCTTTTTCCACTGGTTTGGGGAGGCTACTTTGCATTACAATTTGGTATTATCTTTCTTGTTTTGTTTTATTGCATTTTTTTTTGCCCTCTTTCCTTTATTAGTAGTGTCCTATAGGTTGCTGGTTTTCTGTGTGATTGCTATGCTGTAGGCGTCACAATGAGGACACTGTGACATTTAGGTTTGGGGGAGTGTGTTTATTTCTGTTGTGTGCTTTTATTTATTGTTGAGTGAAAAATCAAAAAAAAAAAGAGAAAAAAAAATTGAAAATTATAAAATCCAAAAACATGTCTTTTATTTATTTTTTGTTTATTTTGAGTCGAGTCATGGTGAATTGTATAGCAATGATGATAACTTGCTTTGTCTTTGCATTTGAGTCTCATTTAGTTGTCCATGTACGTTGTTTTGACCTGTTAGCTATGATGAACAAAGCTCTTTACTCAAGTCTTGACCGTCACAATATACCTTATGCCGAGTAGACTTGACTTTATTTTGTTGGTAAACCACTTAAATTTCTGAGGTCTTTAGAGCTTCCTAGGCCGGGAACATTAATAAACCGGTCTCATTGTTATTTAGGCTAATGAGTGTGGTCTCCTTGTGGTATATGTAATATCAAACTGCATAAGTGTGACATTAGTTTCTTAGCTTTTGCGCGTTCATTTGATTAAGTACATGTGGATAGGCGATTCTCATTGTTCAAATAAGCCTTACATTACCCAGTTTTGTTAGCCCGTTTGAACCATGTAGCCTTTTTATATCCTATTTCTTAGCTACATTCCAGAATTTGCCTACCCTTTTCGGGACAGTCGCAGTTGTTTGAGCCTTATTGTTATAGCTACTTTGGTTGGGATGGGACTTTATTTGTCATGTGGGTAGTAGCTATATTTTTGTAACGATTGTGTGACCTCTTATGTTGAAAAAGAAGTATTGTGAAGCAAAAAAAAAAAAAAAAACAAAAAAAAAGAAAAAACAGAAAAAAGAGCTTCGAACAAAAAAAAAAAAAAAGAAGAAGAAAAAGAAGAAAAGATGAATAATGTTTGCTTCATTGATTATGTTAGGAGGTCGTGTGTGGTAATTACTGGAGTCTAATGCACATTTGGAGAGCCTTACATTTCTCTCATATGTTGTCAAAGTTGAGATTATTTCTCCAGTTGGATGTTTGATTTATTACTTATTAGTTTTGGCTATTGGTCTAGAGCTGCGACTACCGTCTGAGCCCCACATATCCATACGTGCTTTTGCACAAGCCACTTCTATACCCATGCCACTTTACCACCATTCTGTCCTTGATACATGTACTTGGTCTGTTTCGTGAATGCGTATTAGCTGGAGGATCTCTTATCACATTAGATTGCATGCATATCTCATAAGTTGAGTGAGTGTCTTATTTCTCTCTATCTTACATAAATCACCCATTATGAGTGCATGAGTGAAACCGCGAGAATCCGACAAAATGGTCTTGCAAGGTTGAAAAGTGTTCGGTTGAGTCTCGGTATCATGTCACATCTTGAGTAAGAGCTGCGTGAGTCTATTACCCGTGCTTTTGAATTTGTTTTATTAGCACAACTTCGGTCATTACTTTGTTATAGATATGGACAGCTGAGTCTTGTATGTGCCTAGACATTTGCTCTGAGTTATTCATTCACCATATGTTTGTTGTCCTTTGTTTTGGTCTGATTGCTTTGCTTGAGGACAAGCAAAGGTTTGGTTTGGGGGAGTTTGATGTATCACTTTCATATATACTTTTATAGCTCCCTTTACATCATTTTTCATACCGTTTCGTGCCTATTATATCATTTATATGCTTTATTTCAATGAACTGTCGATACTGCCGCTATTTTGTGTTTTGATGCAGAAATGACTCAATATGAGTGTGATCAAGCTGAGATTAGCATAGCGGAGACGGCACGGTAGAGTACACGAAGCATGGCACGGGAAACGAGGAATCATGAAGACTAGAAGTCAAAGAAGAGAAGAAAGAACCTGTGAAGCAGGTTCCTCGATCGAGTCACTGCTGACTCGATCGAGCACCTCTGACTCGATCGAGTCACCTCTGACTCGATCGAGGATCCTTTCTGACGGATTTATTTCCGGAATTTCCTAAAACACTTATCTTTTATTATAAATTAGAAACTCGGGTTTTATTGTTTTTTTGCGTCATATTTTGCTAAGTATTGCTGGAAACTCTCTTAAGAACCCTAATCTTCCTTTTGTATGGTACTAATCTTTCCCCATTAATTTAATCATTGTTTTATGTTCTTCAATTATTGTTTTCACCTTGCAATTATGTTTTCATCTTTAATCTTTGTTGTTGTTGTTATTATAGTCATGAGTAGCTAATCCCCTCATCTAGGATGAAGGGGATCTAGATTAATTAAAAGGGAAAGTCAATTAATTGCTTTTGATATCATTAAAGTTGTTGTTTGATTGTTGTAATTCTTCTAGTTAATCGCTTGAGGCCTGAGTTATTAATTAGTGTAGCGAATCGATCCTATCGCCGACCGGGTTAGAATTGATATAGGCTGCGACAATCAAATAGAGAGTACCTAATCATAGCGACCGCATATTAGAATCGATCTAAAGGGCATAATGGAGTCGACCGATCTTATGACCTTAAACAACTTGATAGATTTAGTAATTGATTGATAATCCCCGACTGATTGACCTAGTGAACCTAATTCCTAGACTTTTAATATCATTGTTATTCATCATTTAATTACATTGCAATTAGTTTGTTAGAATCAACTCAAAACAAAACCCCCGAAATTGGTTACTTCTAGACAGCTTAAATACTCTTAGACTAGCTTTCACCGCCTCCCTGTGGATTCGATACCTGTCTTATCACTAGCTATTCTTGTTAGTCCTGAGATAGTTTTACTTTGATTTGGTAATACGACTTTAGCCACATCACATAGAGAATCAAGTCTATTCGTTCAGATAAGAGAGAAACAAAAACTCGTAGATTATGCACATAATCATGCCAACTAAATGTCAAGAATATGCAGGGCTCAAGTAAGGATTCAAAGTAGCGTCAATGTTCAAACGTTTCGACTCAATTTAAACATGAAAATTTTGAAAATTTTTTGAATTTTATGATTTTTATATGACTTTTGGAATTAATTAAAACAACAATGCATGCGGAATTAAATAAACGTGCAAGCAAAAATGCAAGAACATGCAGACACAGATATGGATGCAAACCTCCCCAAACCAAACCGTACAATGCCCTCATTGTACCAAAAATAGGGGAAGAAATACAAACTGAAAAGAAAAGGAGGAGTAGAGTCGGAAAACTTACAAAACGTCATATAGCGGGACCTCCCCAAACCGACCATGAACATGGGAGGTCAAAGAAAGTCAAAGAGTGGCTTGTAGACGTAACAAAACAGCGGCTGGAGGTCATAACTGCTCGATCGAGCGCCTGGAACAGCTCGATCGAGTGAACCAATGTATTGGAAAGGCTCGATCGACTGACAACCCACTCGATCGAGTGAGCACGGTTGTGGATATAGTCGATCGAGGACATCATCCCTCGATCGAACAGCAGCCGCGTCAGGAAGTGCTCGATCGAACACAAAGACCCTTCGATCGAGTACTTTAACCTGCAAGGGACGCATAAAAGCAAGGAAGACACAGAAATTGTTCATAAAGCAGCGTCTAATGTCAACGTAAAGCTAAAGAAAAACAAATAAAACAAAGAAAACAAATAGTTCAACAAAAGCACAAATAAAACTGTCCGGGCTGCCTCCCGGAGAGCGCTGGTTTAAGAGGTCCCGCACGACCTTTCTGGCATCAATTCACTGGCGCGTCGAGCTCGTCGAAGCGCAGGACTTCAACGCGGTTGTCCGCTTCACTCGCCTCATGGTAATGCTTCACGTATTGGCCATTCACCTTGAACCTGTGGCCCTCGGAGTCTTCAAGTTCTACGGATCCAAATTTGGTTACTGCCGTCACCGTGTATGGACCAGTCCACCTGGACTTCAGCTTGCCAGGAAACAGTCTCAACCGGGCATTAAACAGCAACACCTTCTGCCCCACATGAAACTCCCGAGGTAAGATTCTCTTGTCATGCCATCTCTTCGTCTTTTCCTTGTAAATGCGCGAGCTGTCATAGGCGTTAAGCCTAAACTCCTCTAATTCATCAAGCTGCAAAAGACGATTCTGACCACACAATTTAGGATCATAATTAAGCTCACGGATTGCCCACCAGGCCTTACATTCCATTTCAGCGGGTAAGTGACACGATTTCCCATAAACTAACCTATAAGGTGATGCACCAATTGGTGTCTTAAAGGCAGTTCTATAAGCCCATAATGTGTCATCTAGCTTAAGACTCCAGTCTTTCCGTGATTTAGAAACTACTTTAGACAAGATCTCTTTCAGCTCGCGATTAGAGACCTCTACCTGACCACTAGTTTGGGGATGATACCCCAACCCACGCCGGTGTTGGACACCAACTCTAGACAGTATGGAAGTGAGTTTCTTTTCCTTGAAATGCATCCCCCCATCACTAATGACGACCCTAGGGCACACCAAAACGGGGGAATATGATCTTTTTGAACATTTTTATCACGGTCTTACCATCGCAATGAGGTGAAGCAATTGCCTCAACCCATTTTGACACATAGTCTACAGCTACTAAAATTTACCTGTTACCTTTACTGGACGGGAACGGTCCTTGGAAATCAATGCCCCAGACATCGAAAACCTCAACCTCTAGGATGCCGTTTTGTGGCATCTCATGTCTCTTCGAAATGTTCCCTGATCGTTGGCATGCATCACAGTGAAACAAAAGACTTGGCGTCGGAAATAAAGAGGGCCATAGAAACCAGATGAAGTACCTTAGCCACGGTGCGCGATGGACCGTGGTGACCACCATATGAAGAGGAGTGACAGCCTTCCAGGACTATTTTGGTCTCCCACTGCGGAATACACCGTCTGTAGAGACCGTCTGCACATTCCTTAAACAAGTAAGGGTCATCCCAGAAGTACTGCTTAGCGTTATACAGAAAACGCTTCTTCTGCTGAGAAGAAAGGTCAGGCGGCAGCTTGCCACGACAACGAAGTTAGCTATATCTGCATACCAGGGTTCCTGGTCAACAATAGACGATATAACAAAGAATTAAAGTATCCTCGGAAAAGAATCATCAATAGGTAGAGAATCTTCCCCTTCTTGTCGCATCAGTCGCGACAAGTGATCAGCTACAACGTTCTCGGCTCCTTTCTTATCCTTAATCTGCAGGTCAAACTCCCGAAGAAGGAGTATCCATCTCGATGGCCGCGGTTTAGCCTCCTTCTTAGCAAGGAGATGCCTCAAAGCTGCATGGTCAGTAAAAACAGTGACTTCTGACCCAACTAAATAAGTGCGAAACTTTTCTAAGGCATAAACTACAGCTAACAGCTCCTTCTCAGTGGTAGTGTACTTCACTTGAGCCTCATCCAGAGTTCGGCTCGCATAGTAAATAGCATTCAAGGCTTTGTCTTTCCTCTGGCCTAACACCGCTCCTAGTGCATAGTCACTCGCATCGCACATGATCTCGAACGGCAAGTCCCAGTTGGGAGGTTGTATGATCGGCGCGGAGACTAAGGCCTGCTTTAACCTGTTAAAAGCAGAAAGACAAGCATCAGTAAACACAAAAGGGGCATCTTTAAGCAACAAATGTGTAAGTGGTTTAGCAATTTTGGAGAAATCCTTGATAAACCGGCGATAAAAGCCAGCGTGACCAAGGAAGCTCCTCACCCCCTTAACATTAACTGGAGGTGGTAATTGCTGAATCACTTCCACCTTTGCCTTGTCAACTTCTATTCCCCTATCAGAAACTAAGTGCCCTAAGACAACTCCCTCGTTGACCATAAAGTAGCACTTCTCCCGATTCAAAGACAAGATTAACCTCAATACAAACGACTGCAACACTTTTTCAAGGTTAGACAGACATCGGAAAAATCACTTCCATATACGCTAAAGTCATCCATAAAAACTTCCATGATAGACTCAATATACTCTGAAAATATCCCCATCATACACCTTTGGAAGGTGGCGGGGGCATTGCACAAACCAAAAGGCATTCTCGCGATACGCAAAACGCCCTTAGGACAAGTAAATGTAGTCTTGGCACGATCGTGCAGGTGGATAGGGATCGGAAGAACCCCGAATACCCATCTAAATAGCAGAAAAACTTATGTGAAGCTAACCTTTCTACCATTTGATTAATAAACGGAAGGGGAAAGTGATCTTTCTTAGTGGCGGCATTCAGCTGTCTGTAGTCTATGCACATCCGCCAACCGGTCACTACTCGGGTGGGTATTAATTCATTCTTCTCATTCTTAACTACGATCGTCCCTCCTTTCTTCGGGACTACCCTCTTGGGCTTACCCATTTAGAATTACCTACGAAATAAATAATACCCGCATCCAGCAGACTTCATTACCTCGGCCATCACAACATCCTGCATCTTCTGGTTCAAATGACACCGACCCCATGTCTCGCAAGGCTTGTGATCCTCCTCCAGCTCTATCCCGTGCATACAAATATCGGGACTAATCCCCGTGATATCGTCCGATGAATAGCCCATTGCTTTCTGTTTTTCTTAAGTACAGACTAACAAAGAAGTCAACTGATCATCACTAAGCTTGGCACTAACAATGACTGGATACTGCTCTGTATCGTCTAGAAAAGCATATTTAAGATGAGAAGGGAGAGGCTTACGTTCCGGTACCTTTACCTCAATGGAGCAAAGAGTGCTGATCATTTGCTCCACCTGCTCTCCGTCATGCTCATCTAAATCATCAACAAGCAAATCCAACGCAGCGTCATCGTCCTCCGGGCTATCTGCACACTCATCAAAAAGCATGAGAGCTTCCAGTGGGTCTTTCATAAAAGAACCCGACCAGAAGTCATAAATAGACTCATCAATGATATCGACCGAATAGCAAGTGTCCTCTATCATTGGGTGGGCTAAAGTGCTAGGCAAACTAAATGTGATAGCGTCATCCCCTACTGCAAGGGTCAGACGCCCTTGTCTGACATCAATAACGGCCCCAGCTGTACAAAGGAACGGTCTTCCTAAAATAATTTGGGTCCGGGTGTCCTCAGCTATATCCAAAACAATGAAGTCTACTGGGATGTAAAGCTTGCCTATTTTCAGAGGCACATCCTCCAGGACACCTAAAGGTCTCCTAACAGATCTATCGGCCATCTGTAGGGTAATGTTAGTCACCTTGAAGTGACTCATCTTCAATTTCTTGCGAGACAAGAAGGGCATGACACCGACACCGGCACCTAAATCGCAAAGGGCATTATCAATAATCATATTGCCTATGACACGTAATAGAAAAGCTGCCCGGTCTTTCATTTTTGGAGGGGCCTTATTTAACAAAGAGGTTCTTGGACTCTTCCATAAATGAAATCGTCTCAAATTCGCTCAAATTTCTCTTACGCGTCACAATATCCTTCATAAACTTAGCGTAAGTGGGTACCGAGTAACAAGTTCGAAAAACGGGACATTACACTGGAGGTTCTTCACGATGTCCACGAACTTACCGTACTGTTGCTCGATCTTTGCGTCCTTCAGACGACTTGGGAAGGGTACCCTGGTAGCGATGAGGGGTCCCGCAACCTTTTCTTTTCCCTTATCGAGGCGTGACACCTCCACAGCAGGGGAAGATGACACGGTGGCGGTTTTAGATACTGAATTAGGACTTCCGCCACTTAATGCACTGGATCGAGTACCTTTACTGGTCGATCGACCAGTTTCTTCTTCAATTTCACTCGATCGACCCGCCTTGAAACTCGATCGAGTGTTCTCTTCAGCGTGGTTACTCGATCGAGCAACTTAGGGTTCTGTATTTATCGATCGACCGCCGGTGTCACTCGATCGAGTGATAGGGTGATTAGAACTGCTCGATCGAGTAGATGAGTTGCTCGATCGAGTGGTTACTGCACACGCAGCAAGTATTTCCTGCAAGAACTCGTCTAAATCATCATCTGAATCATCATTAGCTGCCAATATCTTGTCTTCTTCATGAGTAAGGTCAGTTTGGAAGTTCATTGCGCTGACTGGATCGCAAATTGGAAGAAACTTGGCTTGATCCGTCGCCTGTGTCAACTGTGCGACTTGTTCTTTCAATTCCGATATAACCGTATCAGATTTCTGTGACATACTCAGCATAATGGATTTCAACTCGGCAATTTCTTCTCTTGCAGAGGGAGAGGCCGGTCGTGATACTGGCGTAGAAGGGGTAGCGACGCTCTTTATCTCTTCATATAGCTGGGAGAAAGGAACTCCCTGCTTGTACCTCTTATATGCAAGAGCGCGCTCTATACTCGCTACACATTCGTAGAGATCATGTCCTTCCTCGCCACATCTACCACATGGCTCTGTATGCTCTGTAATCGTAGGCATATTGTCAACCAACCTTCGAAGCAACAGCTAATCTGCAAAACTGTCAAAACTTGCAGAAAATGAGATCAGCCTCAAGGAATAGATTCCTTGAGACAAAAGACAAACTTAATTTAAGCAACAAAAATTGCGCCACCTCCCCGGCAACGGCGCCAAATTTGACACGTCTGTCGCGTACCTGTCAAAAATAACCAACTGGTTCCAACTAACTAATATAGCTAGGGAAGTCGGGTCGAATCCACAGAGAGGTAGGAATTTGTCTGCTAAACTAAGTTCGCCAAGGTAACCAAATTGGGGGTTTATAATTTATGATTTCTAAACTAAAAGAGTAAGGAAAAGAGAAATTAAAAGGAGGAGTTAACAGATAAAAAGAATAGCTAAGACAAGCGGTTCGCCACAATTATCTGGTCGAGTAATCTAGGTTCCAGGTCAATGCAGTACGGTCTAGGGGGTAGCGAACGTCACCTTTCGGTCCTTAATTCACCCTAAAGTGTAAACAGTTTAACTTTCGCCCTCGCTGCAATACTCTATTGTTCGCTACTAGTCTCCCTCTTCCAACCTTTCGGTCCAGGTCAAGGTCCACTAAGAATAAGGGTCTAATTGCGTCGACTCAATTAGGCAATTACAGTTATTTGTAGCATTTAAACAACAAAGACGGTACCGGTATTGACCTAGTAATTTGATTACTCTCCCTTCAAATCATGGGTCCCCTATAGTCTTAGCATAGGGATTTAGCTACTCATAATTATCAGATTAGCAATTACAATAACCAAACAATTCAAACTAAACATGATGAATAATCTAATTGATTGAACGATTAGAAAGTAAAGAGAGAAAAAGGAATTAAAAGCAATAAATACGATAAAGAAATAATTAAATTGATAATACCGAATCCGAGTAGCAAGGTAGAGAGTAGAATTCCAAAAGAACAGTGACAAAAGTAGCAGATGAAATGTACGTAGTAAAGGAGATGGGAGTAACGTAGTGTTCTCCTCAGTCTTATACTGAAAAATTGTCTTAAACCTAATCTATGGGCTGATTACAAAAGCCCACAAAAGATTAGGCGGAAATAAACCAAAAACACGCGAAATCCCCTCGATCGAGTAAGATGATCACTCGATCGAACTCTACGTCACTCGATCGAGCTAGAACTACCTCTCGATCGAGCACTGCTTGCTGAACATCCTCGATCGACTCCTTAATCTGGTCGATCGACCAGCCTTGAGTGTGTAAAGCATTCGATCGAGCACTAAGGCACTCGATCGAGCTATATAGGCGCATCAGGACTTGAATGTCCTGCTTAACTCAGCTCATACGTCCTCCAAGTGTAAGATTCCTTAACTCCGGCTCCTTATTTCCCGTAAATGCATACAAATAAGACAATTAAGGCTCAATTTGGCTCCTCCTCGGTCAATTCCTGCAAATTACAATAAACGGACCAAAGTAGAATATTCGGGGATATTTGTAGCCAGATGCTACATGAAAAGCATAGAAATGCGTGTAAAAATGAGGTGAAAACCTTATATAAAAGACACGCATCAATGATTATAAATCATTGTTAAAGACGGTAAATTAAACAGTTAATGTATTATACAACTGGTTGTATATACAAGTTATTCAATGTAGTTGAACTTCGTTATAAAGTTATCGAGCGCTACTAACAAAATTATCGAGCTATGAGACAAAGTTATTGAGCTTAACAGAATAATTATTAAGCTCAATAACTTTGTAAAATAACTCAATAACTTGTAAAATAGCTCAACAACTTTGTGTAAGAGCTCAACAATTTTGAGGCGGTTGTACAATGCTACTATACAACTGGTTGTAGGATAGTATTTGTGTAAATTAAATGGTAGTTCATAAGTTACATTTTTATTTTCTGGCATTAAAATTCAAATTTACGAGTTAAATGTAATGTTTTTGAGTTGTATTGTGATTTTTTGAGCTTAATGTTTGAAGAACGAATTTAAAAGTTATAAAGTAAAGTTCGTAATCTTTAAAACAAAAGTCGAAAACTTTTTTATAAAGCTCATAAACTAAGTTACCTGTTTTACTATAACTAGTGTAGTAGTGTATGAACTAATGCTACTTGATTTCGTATACGTGAATTTAGTTATTGTATATGTAATAATGATGAGTCATACTCTTTGTCTCTTTCGGTATAATATCAAACAGGACCGAGGTATTTCAGATTTAATTCGGTTTGGTTTAATCCTGAAACTTTTAGGCCCGATCTTCAACTGACATAAAACATAGATTATGTCACATAATCTATGTGATGGGGCATATTCTGCACCCGCTGACCAGTCAACATATTGAGCAAGGTCAAAGATATCCACAGCAAGTCAACGGCTTAGACAGCCTAACCGACGCAGCCTGTCGGCCTGTCTCTTGGGTCCCGGCTGGGGCAACTGGCCAGCCGAGGCACACTTCCGCGAACTCATATCCAAGACCCCTCGGCGGTGAGTCAACAGGGCCCGTCGGCCTGCCATGGGTCCCTCGGCCGAGGGGTAGATCAGTCTTTCCACCTGCTAGCTACTTGGCCACTTGGCCACTACGTGACAAAAGGTGAAAGTCTATAAATACTCCTCAACTCTCATTGAGGAGGAGATCCACAATTTAACCTAAGAATCACTATTCATCTGGTAATATCTTCCTTATCTCTCTACAATATATACTTCACCAAGTAACAACAACTTCTCTCTAAGTTTACTGACTTGAGCGTCGGAGTGAGTTCGCTCGGCCCAAAGCCGAGCCCTCAGTTTGTTCATTGTTTCAGGAGACCGCAAGGAGGATTCAACCAAAGACGTCATTCTACAGGCACGGGTGGTAACAAATAACTGCTCTGGAATTACACCCGGAACAATTGGCGCCGTCTGTGGGGAAGGTACTAGAAGCTAGTCACATTCATTCCCAAACAAAAAAAAAACCAAAACAAAAACCCACCCAAAAAGCTAAGAAGATGTCGAAACAACCAGAGAAGGTGTTGGTGGAAAACGAATTCTACCAAGACGACACATTCCACAACTCAGAAATCGGGCAGTCCCCCACTGGCCGTATCACTGATACGACGAACGGGACGCCGAAGGAACAAGATATCTGCCCGCCGACCAGTCACCATCATGGGACATGTGGTTGATGCGGCAAAGTGAAGCTACTCCTGGACATAATTGGTAGTACGCCTCACTCACACCGTCACACCGACAAGAGCGGCGGAACCCGTCCGGAGACCAGGGGCCCGAGAATGTGACTCCAAGAGACTTGAATGGAGCACTGGAAGAAGCCGGCCTGTCAAGACGCCTGGGAGCCCGAGAATGCTAGTGGTAGACCCGAGTCCTTCCTGCACTCGCGGGAGGACGGCGTCGCCGCAGCACCGACGAGGCATCCCCCAGAGAAGTGAAAGAAGGAGTCCGACTCACCAGAGTCGGAGAAGGAGCCCGACTCACCAGAGTCGGAGAAGAAGCCCGACTCACCAGAGTCGGAGAAGAAGCCCTTCCCGCCACGGGGAGAGGAGCCGGACTAGGGACGTGAGGAGCCGATCGCCGCGTGTCGTTCGACACGTGGTCGACAGCCCCATCGCGCCTACGTCCTAGATACCCCGGTCTTGGACTACGCCGAAGTTGCCACCTATAGCATACAAAGGAGAAGGCGACCCAACCGACCACGTCGAGGCTTACGAGTCTCACATGTCGGTATGGGAGCAACCCGACGAGGTTTGGTGCCGAGTCTTCCCAACGACACTGCATGGGATGGCACAAAGTTGGTACAAGGGCTACCCGACGGCCTCGGTATCTTTATTCGCCGACCTAAAGGACACATTCCTAGCCCAGTATTCTTGCAACAAGAAGAGGGCCGTGGAGACCTCGGACCTCCTGACTATCAGACAGGAAGGAGGCGAATCTCTCCGAAGTTATGTGAAGAGGTTCGACGCCAAGGTTCAGCAGATTCGTGAGCTGAACAGCGAGCTGGCGGCCTTCGCGCTGATGAAAGGCCTCCCAAGAGGGGACCTAAAGAATGAGCTCATCAAGTGCGGCGGCCTGAACCTGGAGTCCGCCAGGAAGATGGCCGATCAAGCCATAAAAGTGGAGGAGTACCACAAAACCTGGGTAGGCCCCAGCGACGCCGAGCTCTCAGAAAGAAAAAGCCGCCGGGAGGACAACCGGATGAAAGACGCCGTGACAATAATAGGTCACGGTCGACAGTCCACACCAGGAAAGCGAGAACTCGGCGGACGCCGGGGAGTTCGGGAACGAACCGCCGAAGCGGTACAATGATCACACCCCCGGTTGCGTCTCGCCCGAGGTCTCCGCCCGAGCAAGAACGAGGGTCGAGGAAGTGGGAGAGGCCTCCCGGTAGGAGTGACGGTGACACGAGCCGATCTTGTGAGTACCACGGCCACACCGGTCACCTTACTGACAACCGCCGGCATCGAAGAATGCCATTGAGGAACTAATCCGGAAGGGGAGCCTCGGCAAGTATGTTGCCAAAGGCCAAAAGACGATGCGGCGGTTCGATAAGAAATCCGTCTTTGAACGGATAGGAGTAATCCATGTTGTCATCGGGGGCAACGAGAACGGTGGGTCCGCTCATGGGCACAAACGAACCTGAACGAGCTGTATCAGGCCATCAACTTTGTGGCCAACACGGCGGCTCCCGCTTCCAACATCCCCGATATAACTATTGGGAAGAAGGACTACGAGGGAGTCATCGCCCCTCACAGCGACCCACTCGTAGTCCACTTGGACATAGCCAACCACCTGGTGAAGAGGTGCCCGATTGACACAGCGCCTACACAAACATTATGTACAAATAATGCTTTCTCAACCTCGGTCTGAAGGTTGAAAACTTGAGCCCCTGCACCAACCCGTTGTACAGCTTTTCTGGGGCCGGCCTGGTACCCCTTGGGTCAATCAGGCTGCCGGTGAGGTTCGGCGAGGGAAGTACGGCCAAGAACGTTATGTCTGAGTTCGTGGTCATTGACGGCTCGTCCGCCTACAACGTGCTCATAGGCCGAGCCACCCCGAGCGAGGCCGATGCGAAGAATGTCCATCCGGCTCGACATTGATGTATGTCTCGGACCGGGGGGAAGTGCATAAGCTCGTCTCAAAGAACGAAAAGGACGAAGTGGTCAATGTCCAAGTGTCTCGCGAGGGGTGCAACATGCAATCCTTCAAAGTGGCGAAGAAGTCGAGAGAAGGGAAGAGCCCATCCTTGCAACGGGAGGGCGAGCGCATGGATACCACCGTCGGCATGGTCGAAGGAGCGGAGACCGAAGAGGTGGAGATTGACCCAGGCCGCACCATAACTATCGGTGTTAACCTGAAGCCAAAGTTCAGAGCCGCCCTCCTAGATCTGCTGAGAAAGAACAAAGACGTCTTCGCCTACTCAGCGGCCGAGATGCCAGGCGTGAGCCGGGAGGTAATTGTTCACAAGCTAAACGTGCTCCCCACCGCTCGCCCGTCAAGCAAAGGATGAGGAACTCCTCGGTAGAGAAGGATGAGGCCATCAAAGCCGAGGTAGATAAATTACTGGCGGCGGGCTTTATCATGCCTTGTACCTATCCTGAGTGGTTAGCTAATGTTGTAATGGTGAGGAAATCATCGGGGGCATGGAGGATGTGCGTGGATTTTAACAATCTTAATAAAGCATGCCCCAAAGATTGCTATCCCTTGCCTAGAATAGATAGTTTAATCGACGCGACGACGACGACAGGCTACACTATCTTTGAGCTGCTGGACGCCTTCTCAGGGTATCATCAGGTGTTCATGGCCGAGGAAGACATGCCTAAATGCGCATTCATCACTGCTAACGGCACATACATGTACAAAATGATGCCGTTTGGTTTAAACAACGCCGGTGCAACTTACACAAGACTGGTGGACAAAGTGTTCCAAAATCAAAAAGGGCGAAACATTGAGGCTTACGTCGACGATGCTATTGTAAAAAGCAAGACCGACAGCGAGCACTTAGCCGATTTACACGAGACATTTTGTTCACTAAGAAAATACAAGATGAAGCTCAACCCAATGAAATGCAACTTCGGTGTCCGGCAAAGTTCCTCGGCGTACTTGTCAGCGCCAGGGGAATTGATGCCAATCCAGACAAAGTCCAGGCAATCCTAGACCTGCCGGAGCCGAGGAATCGAAAAGAGGTTATGATGCTGACCGGGAGGATGGCGGCTCTAGCCCGTTTCATCTCTCGGTCAGCCGACAAGAGCACCCCATTCTTCAAGGTGTTGAAGGGGAATAAAGACTTGGGGGGGGAGGAGCGAGCACGGCTTTCAAACAACTGAAAGCTCATCTTCGGACTCTCCCAACCCCGTCCAGCCGATCTTTGGGGAAACACTATATCTCGTACATAGCAGAAGATTACCTCGGCCACGGTCGGTCTTGTAATCGTCGAGAAGAGGACAAGCAAGAAGACCCAATCTACTTTGTCAGCCATACATTGTTGCCCGCCGAGAGAAATTACCCGCTGATTGAAAAAGCGACCTTTCTTTGTCGTCGTCGCCGCAAGGAAATCAAACCCTACTTCGACGCACAACCCGTGACGGTCCTAACCGACCAGCCATTGGAGAAAGCATTGGAAAAATTTGAGCAATCCGGAGACTCATCAAATGGGCAAGAGAGCTATCCGGCCGGCATTCGATTCAAGCAAAGCCGAGGCCCTCGATAAAGGG
This sequence comes from Silene latifolia, assembly GCF_048544455.1. NCBI lineage: Eukaryota > Viridiplantae > Streptophyta > Magnoliopsida > Caryophyllales > Caryophyllaceae > Silene > Silene latifolia. The sequence goes on along the minus strand of NC_133530.1, from coordinate 2,861,842 downwards.
ACAGAACCGCGATTTCCTGGCCGAATGCACATACCAAGAAGAGCAAAACCCCGGAGTATGGGAGGTATACACCGACGGGTCCTCCACGACGAACACTCGGAGCCGGCATACTTATCATCAGCCCAAACGGGGATGAGTTCGAGTACGCCTTGAAATTTACCTTCTCGGCCTCAAACAACGAATCCGAATACGAGGCGGTGAAAACCGAGTCGAGCGCTGGGGCGCGGGGCGGAGCACATCATTTTGAAAACAGATTCACTTTTAGTGGCTAATCAAATCAGAGGAGAGTACGAGACTCGAGACGACGGAATGGTAAGATACCCGGAAAGGGTAAAAGCGACACCTCAAAGTTGAAATCTTTTCGGATACAATGCATTCCCAGTGTCGAGAACAACCGAGCCGACGCTCTCTCAAAACTCGCCGATTCAACCATCAAGAATGTCACCGAACCGTCTTTGGCGGACATCGAGAATGCCAAGAGCATTGCGAGGCCGTCGGCATGGTGGGTAACATAGAGACCGAGACAACGTGGATGACTCCGATAATGAAATACAAATTGACAAATGAACTACGGAGGACCGCAGATCTCTCGCGAGAAAATAAAGAGGATCGCAGCAAGGTACTTGGTGTTTGAAGGGGAATTGTACAAGAGGTCCGTGACGAGGCCACTCTTAAAGTGCGTCGGTCCAGGCCGACGCGAGCTATCTTGACAGAAATTCACGAAGGCATCTGCGGCCATCACATGGGGGCAAGAACACTAGCCCACAAAGCTCTCCGAGCCGGCTACTTCTAGCCCACCATGCTTGCGGATTCCAGAGCCAAGACCAAAAAGTGCAACAACTGTCAAATGCATGCTCCGGTGATACATGCGCCATCCCGAGACTGCGCAGGTACTTAATCCCCTTCCTTTCGCACAGTGGGGGATGGATCTACTAGGGCCATTTCCAACGGCATCCGGCGGAAGAAAGTTCTTGATTGTCGCCGTTGACTACTTCACCAAATGGGTTGAAGGCCGTAGCAAGACTGCAAAGACGACGGCGGCGTAAGAAAGGTAATGTGGGAAAATGTCATAACTCGTTTTGGGTTACCCCAAGTCATGGTATTCGACCACGGCCGAGAGTTTTGGAGTGACACAATAATGAGTGGGCTGGAAGAACTCGGTATCAAATTTGCATACTCCTCCGTCTGTCACCCACAGAGCAATGGACACGCGGAGGCGGCCAATAAAACAATCCTCAACGGTTTGAAGAAGACAGTTGAAGACCTAAAGGGAAGATAGGCCGATGAACTACCCGGCGTCCCCGTGGTCCCCTGCGAACCACGGAGAAAGAAGCAACGGGTACATCCGTTCCACTTAGTCTACGGGTCCGGCGATCCCGCGAATTGAAGCAACGATGTCGACATTCAGAACGGCCACCTTTAACCCGGTTGAAAATGAGGAAGGCTTAAGAACCTCCCTAGACCTGGTTGAAGAAAGCCGAGATACAGCACGCCTCAACTTGGCGGTATACCAAAACCGAATGAGAAGAGCTTACAACCGAAGAGTCCACAAAAGGGACTTGAAAGTAGGGGATCTAGTCCTAAGAAAGTCGGCCGCCACCAACAAAGGAAACATTCATGGTAAACTAACGGCCAACTGGGAGGGTCCCTACAAAGTGGTTGAAGAAATGAGGCCGGGTACATAGCGGCTGACCGACATGGAGGGTGTGCCTCTGATGAGCCATTGGAACACTGACAATCTCAGGAAATACTTTGTATAGCGGCGGAGGTGTCCAAGACAATTGTTGGCACCCCAACGCATGTTTACATCTAATGAAGAATCACCCAATTTTTCAATCAAAGTGTTTATCCCCTCCGCAGTCATATCGAGGTAGACGCCACGGCCCAAGCCGGGCAGTCACCCCAAGAACGCTGTCGCGCCGTAACCCCTAGTCGCCTCGGCCCGCCGAAGGCCTGGCAGGGGACACAACGGTCGATACGCCAAAGAATGATGTCGCGCCGTAACCCCTAGTCGCCTCGGTCAACCGAAGGCCTGGCAGGGGACACAACGGTCGATACGCCAAAGAACGCTATCGCGCCGTAACCCCTAGTCGCCTCGGTCAACCGAAGGCCTGGCAGGGGACACAACGGTCGATACGCCAATATACGCTGTCGCGCCGTAACTCCTAGTCGCCTCGGTCAACCGAAGGCCTGGCAGGGGACACAACGGTCGACATGCTAACATGTTCACAACGGCGGTTGGGAAGCGCAAATCCGACGCCTCGGCTAGACCGAGAGTGAAAGAGGAAGCGACCAACACGCTAAAATGTTCGAGAAAAAGACGTTAAATGCAGTTGAGATACGCATTCTAGCTGCCTCGGCTAAGCCGAAGGTAAAAATGAAAAAGCGCTCAATTAATAACGCAAGAAGACAAGAAAAGACCTCGGCCAAGCCAGAGGCAAAACAAGCAAACTTTCATCAATGATAACAGATTACAAACGAGAAGAATGCAGACGACGGCCGTCCCCATAGGGATAAGCCAAAACGCAACCTACCAAAGTTTTACATAAACAAGGAAAAAAAAAGCAAAAGGTTACAGACATGATCATTTGAGGCGCCAAAAGATGGCAGGGAGGAAAGGCTCAATAGTTAGCCCCGACACTACATGACTATCCGAGATGCCGGGTGAGTCTGGTGACGACCGCCCGTCTCCCTATGCTAGTTGCTGCCCTCCATCGGCAGCAGCAGCATCATCTTCGGTGGCGGGCCCAGAGGAGGGCTCGTCATTCTCACGTGCCTTTAGCCTCTCAGCCTCCCCTTCGGCCTCTTTCACCTTTGCATCGTAGGCCGCCTTGGCCTCGGCTATCTAAACCGCCTTCGCCGCCTCCGCCTTTTCCGCAGCCGCTTTTCCGGCTTCGGCCATCTCATCCGTAAGTTGTTCAAATTTTGCCCACGGGAAGGAGCCTTCAGGAATGAGCTTCTTGATTGCCTCCCTAGTCGCTTCCTCGGCCTGATCCCGGAATTGAGCGCACATGTTAGGCATGATCTCGGTTTGAAGCACCTCAATATCTTTCTCCCTTTGGGCAAGGATATCCCTTGTGTCCCTATGTGCCTCCGACTGGGACAAATACAGATCTTTCCATTCGTCCCTCTTGGCAACAACGGCGTCATAACCGCCCTTATACCTGTCCCGCTCCTCCAGCAACTGGGCAGAGGTGGCATCAGCGGCCTCAACTTTGGCCCTCTCGGCCAGTAGCTGCTTCTCAGCTTCCTCCGCACGCTTCCGAGCAGCAAGGAGGTCAAGCTTAGCCTTCCCGCTTCTCCTTTGCAGCGGAAAGATCAAGCTTAAGCCGTTCGATCAATGGCCCAGCTTGGGCCATGACCTTTTCTTGCTCCATAATGTGGGAGCCGGCTAGTTGAGTCCACTTCGCCAACCTCTTGTGTATTCTTGTACCCTCCGCCACAAGCTCGGCGGGGAAATCTTCCGGAGTAAGGAGTCAACGGTGACATTTCTATTACCCGCCTTCTCAGTCGCTTCTCTAATTGTCGTTCGGTGAGAACGGAGAACGACGGCCGACGACGCGGATCTACAAAAATTCACACAGCGCATCCATGTCAACATTCATTGACACATCAGAGAGTCTGTCATCGGGAATGCATAATGAACCGGCTAAGTCCGAACCACGAGTTAGGTCCGTACCAGTCTGGACCCTCTTAGATGGAGGACCGGGTGAATCATTCTTTTCCCCGAAGAATCGTAGAAGCCGCGGTGGCTCTTTTCTCTTCTTCGGAGGAGGAGGGCCCTTCGCAACGGTCACCACCTCCTCGGAGACATCGATGACCTCCACATGCTCCTTCCGGGCCGTTGGGGTTGAAGAGGAGTTGGGATTGACGTCGTCGCCAACCTGGACGCCGCCTTTGGTTTTCTCTTCGGCACGCCTCCGAGAACCCGTGCTTGAGCCGCCGCCGGATCCAAAGGTGCCTTCACCGCTTATCCATAAGTTCGTTGGGAGCCGCCCTACGATCACGCGCGTAAGCCTGAGGGTGCCACTCAACGACGTTCCCGTCCTTATCAAGCCCTAACCTCTTCAAGGTCCTCTCGGACAGATCCTGGCCAAACCGGTCCAAAGAAACCGGACAAGAGTTACATAAAAGAAGTAAAACAAAGCTCTAAAAGCGGGAGCGTAACAGTAAAGATGGGCCTCACACCGACCCTACTCACCCTGGTTGAGGGCCGGTATGAGGCCGACGCGGCAAAGCAGCTCATCCTGAAGAATAATCCGAGTCGGGGCACCCATCCCTTCTCGATCAAACAACAGCATCGCCCGCTCCTCGTCCGCACCAAGAGGAACCCTACTGGCATCCATCTTGAGCTTACTCCGGGAGACCCATTTTTCACGCTCCCTCTTACTCTCGCACCGTAAGTTGACTTGGTCTTTGCCGGAAGGACCGGGCAGCGGATAGTCATCCGGACTTCGACATACACCCACCGCCCTTCCAGTCCTTGCGGGAAGAAAGCTTATCAACGAGAGAGGACGCCCGCTCCATCTCGCACGCCGTACCACCCCACCTTACCGGGGTCGATGCCCAAGATGATGAAGCGGCGGAATAAGTTAATCTTGTAGGTACCTCCCCTTAAAAAGACAGAGCCACACGAAGCCAACTATCGTCCTAATGGCCAACGAATGCGGTTGAGCCACGGCGACGTTCACGGCTTTGATGATGGCCGTGACGTATTTATTCAAAGGAAACCGGAGCCCATACTCCGGTGTCCGATATATACGCCGATATGACCCGGAGGAGGGCAACAGACCTTTGACCCTCCCCGGGGATAACAATTTTGTACCCCTCACCGAAGTAGAAATGACCCTCGAAAAGAGTTCCACCCGGAACAATCGGCGAATTTATTGGTCCAGGCACGGTCGGGACCGATCATGCGAGCCTCGCCGTGATCCAGATATGCGGCCTCTCTTCACCGGAAAGGAATCCTTTCCTCACAAATCATCATCAACATCATCATCCTCCTAACCCTCCAGAGCTTTTGGATCGACTTCGGAGACGGAGACCTAGGGCCCCCAAACCTTATCGGGATGGCGTTTAGTATCTCCTCCTCATCAAGACGCGACGGAATCCCCGGCGCAGCTTACTAGGTCCGGCACCAGCAGAAGACATGTTTACAACAAAACTTACAAGTTAAAAAGAGAAAATTTGTTTGTTTACCTTGAAGAAAAATGCTACGCCGGAGTAATGATTCTCGAAAGCTAGAGAGAAGTTTCACAAAGAGGCTAGAAAGAAGAAATTTTTTGAGAAAATGAAATTGGTGCCCAATTTCAGGGATTAACTGCCCTATTTATAGGGGAAAACCCATGAAGAAGGACCAATCGGGGGCACGACCCATGAAACGCCAACCAATCAAAGAAACGGACACGTGTCGGACATGCAACCACGGAATGTCAATCGTTGCAAACAAATTGAACGTCAATCAATGCAACGGTGACCAAGCGTCTTCAACACGCCCCTTCAAATCTCTCTGCCCATTCATCTTCCTCAACAAACTCCTAAGTATCTGTTCTCCGTCGGCCACACGATCAACCAAGTTTGTCGGCACCGACCTACTGGGCAATCAAAAGCACACGGCGCTCACAACCTCGGTCTCGGCCGGTACCACTTTCTTTTCCACACCTGATGTCCATTACACATCCATGTGGAGGGGGATATGGTACGGCCTAAGCAGAGCCGTGCTTGGGAAGAAGAAGCCGGGCGAGAAATTTTTACTTGCGCGAATATACGCTCAACATACATCGGAGCCCATACCACGGCATAGACTACGCTGGGGCAAATTGATGGGGCATATTCTCGCACCACGACTCATCAACATATTGAGCAAGGTCAAAGATATCCACAGCAAGTTAACGGCTTAGACAGCCTAACCGACGCAGCCTGTCGGCCTGTCTCTTGGGTTCCGGCTAGGGCAACTGGCCAGCCGAGGCACACATCCGCGAACTCATATCCAAGACCCCTCGGCGGTGAGTCAACAGGGCCCGCCGGCCTATCATGGGTCCCTCGGCCGAGGGGTAGATCAGTCTTTCCACCTGCTAGCCACTTGGCCACTACGTGACAAAAGGTGAAAGTCTATAAATACTCCTCAACTCTCATTGAGGAGGAGATCCACAATTTAACCTAAGAATCACTATTTATCTGGTAATATCTTCCTTATCTCTCTACAATATATACTTCACCAAGTAACAACAACTTCTCTCTAAGTTTACTGACTTGAGCGTCAGAGTGAGTTCGCTCGGCCCAAAGCCGAGCCCTCAGTTTGTTCATTGTTTCAGGAGACCGCAAGGAGGATTCAACCAAAGACGTCATTCTACAGGCACGGGTGGTAACAAATAACTGCTCTGGAATTACACCCGGAACACTATGTTTTCAATGTTCGATCCAATCCGTATAACTGTTTCAATAGATTGCATTTGCTTTATATTTTCCTTACAAAATAAAATAAATTTAAACTATGCACTAAGACAAAAGAGGTAATATGTATTGCTTAAATTGCTTACTAGAATGATCATGCACTCATACAAATTCATATGGGCCAGCCCAAACTAGCCAATATAATACGGAGTACAATTTAACCCATAAGATTAGTGATTGTCCAACAAATTGGATATGTGGTTATTTGAGCAACGGAATATTCTTTAGCAAATTATTGTTTAGGATGGTGCTACTATCTTTCTTTAACCACAAAATCTCTTTAAAGACGGCACATATCCGTCTATAATTAAAGACAGGTCAAATACAATACCACATTCTTAATAGGACAAACAACAAGTAGGGTGATGGGGGTAAAAAATGTCACAACTTTGAAGCTATTGACCCGTCTTTTGTTATAGACGGACATATCCGTCTATAGCAAGACTAGTTATTCTTTAGCGGGCATTCGGCTTTTATTCTATTCATCCCACATAAATATATTTGACCAATATTAAATTGAAGGTCTTAAGTCCTACTGTAACTCCTCAGCTGTAGAGATGAGTAGATGACAATGAATCGGGTTCGGGTTAGGTGAAGTGGTGAAGCCCCATCCATTATTCATCAGTAGCTTTGAAATCTCATCAAACCCATTTGTCATCCGCCATCTACCCATCCATTATCCGTGGATGAAAAGAGTGGACGAAAAACGGGTAATTACGTATATCGATATACTTATGGTTAAAATTAAAAAGATGGCCGCCTTTTAATTCACTAAAAAAATTAAGTTAGATAAGTATTTTGGTTTAAGTTTCTAGGAGTCACTTTCATTAAATAGTTATTTACAAATAGAGAAAACTAGAAAAATTGAATATTTTATATATTAACATTGTGTTATATATAATTATTTTCTATAAATAATAAAGATATCGGGTGATGATCATGGATAAATGATGGGTGAAAGTTTTTTTATCTAACCCACCCTCTATTATTCATTTCATCTATCATCCATCCATTCATCATTCATTTATGTCAAAATTTCATCTGACTTTTAGTGTCCGGTGGAACGGATACGGGTGAAATTAACATTTTTACTCAACATAATCCCATAGATAAATAATCCTACATGTCACATTCTCATTGGTCAGCTGACTACCACAGGCACACACTACACTACCTTAACCATCTAACATGAGACAAACCGTGTGTTTGTTTTTAACTCGTTTTTACCACAAAACGGTCTTACACAAGAGTCGATAATTCTCCACGTAGCAACTAGCAACCAAAGTAATCAAAGGCAGTTAACCCCCTCAAACATCTCACAAATTTTAATCCATTACCGAAAATACCCCTGCAAAACACAAATACAGATCGTTCAACAACATCAACGCCATACGAACAACTCCTCGAGCTCAATCGATCAACAATGGCGAACGATCTGATGATCGTGACGAATACGCCTGGCAAAAATCTTGTATCTACAAACTTCGCTTATTGTTCTGCCGCGGATCTCCGTCGTCTCGCTGCTCCTGGATCACCCCTTGTTTTTGCAGTCGTCGGCGATTCTTGCGTTCTCTCTATTGCATATCCTTTTTTTTAATTCAATTTATTTGTTTCGTAGCATTACGATTACGATTATGATTATGATTATGATTATGATTATGATGATTGTTTTGAGAGTACGGATGTTAATTGTGTGTTGTTTGTTTTAAATTTATTGCTTTTTTTCATCTGATTATTATGTTAGAAGCTCAGAAATGTAGATTAAGTTGTTTATAATCGGTTTATTGTGTTTTTACTGTGAATTATATTGTTATTGTTGTGCTTTTCCGCCGGATTATTGTGTTAGAAGCATAGGACTCTAGATTTTACCGTCGTAGGAACTAGGAAGTGAAAGTTCTGCTGAATTGGAACGATTTTCAACTATTTTTGATTACTTAATTGAAATTAGGTAGCTTTATATCGATTCTAGCGTGGGTTTTGGTCGATTCAGATGATTATACCCATTTTTGGGCTACTGCAGAGCTATGTTACTCAGACTCGTTTAGAAGTATCTGACATGGGTGCGTGTCCAAGTGTCGGACTCGGCTATTTTTTTTGAAAAATATGCATTTTTTGGTCTAAAATGAGGTGTCCAAGTGTCATACCCACGTCCGAGTGTCGAGTGTTGGACACGGGTACTCGAGGAAATTAGAAGAGTCGGAGTAACATAGGTGCAGAGTTCTGTAGTATTTACTTGTTTAGAGCTGATCCTGTGATTTATAGGAATTTTCTGTGTGTGATTTAGCTACATTTCGTTTCAAGATTGGATTTCGGTTAGCTGTGCTGGATAGGCTTTTGAAATTTTGTTCTGTTTAGCTAGTATGGCATCGCAATTGTTTAGTTTGAGGACATTAAAAATCGTAGAAATCTGGTGGTGTGAGTTGGTATTAAGCCCTATTACGAGTTGTGATCTGTATATTTGGGACTTTTTTTGGTTTACCCCTCTCATCTTGGTTCGTAGTGTTGGTGAGTACTGATGTCTGGTTCGTTACACTTTCAGAATTAGAAAGCCAGCATGAGAATGTGTTTAGTGTGAAGAAAACTAGTCTGTATTATACTCCTTAATGTCCCAAAAACAAGGGTCACTATTTCATTTTGGGTTCTCCCAAAGGCATTGACCACTCTTTAATCTCTATACTATGTGACCAAACCCAATAGTACCCTCTTTTATTAGGTATTTGTTGGTAAGAGTCAAATTAAAGTATAACTTGAGGTCGACCATGAAGGTTATTTTACTCATTTTCTTATGAAAAACCCTGATTGAAAGTGATAGACCTCTTTCAGGAGGGAGTATTAGAAATTTAGAATTGCTTAGGAAGACTAGAATGTTGAAACTTGCCAACATGTTCCATGAGCACTTCTTGGCTGTTATTAAGGTGTCCTTGCTTTAGTAAATCAATTCCCGAAGATATTGGTTATTCCACATTGTAGAGGCTCATGGCGCAATGTGACTTTTGGACGTTTTAATCAAAGCATCATGCAATATATAAATATGAGTTTCTTTCACCTATTCTCATCTGAATTAAGTCTCCTCCTTAACCTTCCGCACTTCGCATGACGACATACCCAATGGGAACATTGGTCTCAATGCTATCCAACGGAAGTTTCTTAGAGTTTCCACTGGAGATAAAATCTCTGTTAAAAGGTTGGCAGCTGTACCTATTCTGAATTTCCTATAGTTTATAATTGCAGTGCTTCGTTCTTGAGACTTGTTTATCTTGCTTTCAGATTCGTCCTACCTGAAGATTTCACTCTCGCATTACTCACACTTGAATTGGACTATGTGTCAAGGGCAAGGGCGTCAAACGAACAGGTCAGTCATTTCCTCTCCACCCAAACTCACTGATTTTATCATGTTTGGTCTGATGGTCCCTGCAATTAGAAATCATACTTCTGTACTCGACATATTAATTCCCTACAATTCTTCTGAAGCTTCTGCTTGATTTGTCTTTGTTCGTCAGATTGATGCTGTTGTTGTGGGCCAACTGCTGAAAAGGAGATTTGTTGACCAGGCAAGTTATTTTTTTGGCCGTGCTTTTTATTGCTTTGCGTTGCGTGTATTCATGTGTTTGAAAACATATAGAAGTTCCAAATTGTGTGCTTGAAATCAGTCTTACTGGAGTGGCGGAGCCTGTGCTCCTACTGAATCGAACTTGTCTTTTTCTGTTTTTGTAGATAAGAGTACTCCTGGGTAGTTTAAGAGCATTATTAACCAGATTTTGTTTTGTATATGGACGTCACGCCCATGGTTTCTTTTCACGTGGGTTTCACCCCATTGTGTCTTCTGTACATGGGTATCACTCTGTTGGCATCCTGTAGTTAATGTCCTCTTTTACCTATGGGAAAAATTGTGCTTGAAATGTGTTTTGGCTACATTTTTACTCCGTGCTTTGTTCATAGATATTGAGTCTTATTCTGATATTGATGTTATCTAATGGAGAAATGGCTGATTTTATCTTTTCGCGCTTCTGAGAAGTATCATTATAAGACAGGTCTATTAACACTCTATTATATTTCTAATCTTGTGGTCTTTTGAAAGATGTTTGCTCACTTTCACACCGTTTTCAGGTCCTGACAGTTGGACAGAAGATAACTTTTGAGTACCTAGGCAACAACTTTCTCATCACAGTCAACCAGGCTGTGGTGGAGGGACAGGAAAATGCCGGTATTGAGAGAGGAGTTCTGTCAGCTGACACATACATTGTATTTGAAGCAGCAGGGGGTAGTGGGATGCAGGTCAAATTTTTGAGCTTGATTTTTTTTTTTTTTTTTTTTTTTTTGTTGTGATTAGCTATTATTGGCAATAGTTTCTGTCTTCAGATTTTGGACACTATTAGATTGCATTATTGCATTATGATGTTGTCAAAACATGGAAAGAAATGATTAACATTTCTTTTACAGATAGTCAACCAGCGTGAATCAGCTAGCAGTAACATCTTTAAGCAGAAAGAATTTAATTTGAAAGCACTTGGTATTGGTGGGTTAAGCGCAGAGTTTGCAGACATATTTCGAAGAGCTTTTGCCTCTAGGGTTTTCCCAGCCCATGTCACTAGCAAGTAATTTATTAACTACAATATTTGTGCTGTAAGTTCCGTGAATTTGACTGTCTCTCATATATATGTCATTATTTCCATAGGTTGGGTATCAAGCATGTAAAAGGAATGCTTCTCTATGGTCCTCCTGGTACTGGAAAGACTCTGATGGCACGGCAGATCGGGAAGATGTTGAATGGAAAAGACCCAAAGGTAACTGCATTGGAGTTTTATAGGCTTCTTATTTCACTTTTATCACTGCATTTTTGCGGACTCGGATATTCTGGACTACGTTTCTGGAAATTCTGTTGCTTTAGAGTGGGCAATGATGCTATTAGGTTAGCTGTTGTTCTATGTTAATTCAAAACTTCTCGTAGCTATGGTGTCACGTGTCAGACATGACTCGCTGGTTACACAATATAGAACACAAGTCTCGGACACGTTGAAATCAGATTTCAAAGACGTCGAATCATACCAAGAAGAGAAAGGAAATCGGAAAAGGATATAAGACCGGGGTGGGTGAAAACGAAAAGAGTTAAATTTCCTCACTTTTTTTGGTGCATGGACCATGGTTTGCTGAAATATTTGGAAGTAGCATTAAACTTATTGGACCTTTATCGATTGTATTTCATTCCTTATGCAAAATAGATCACGAATTGATAATAATGTGATATTTATCAAAAATGTATATATATTTTTAGGAGGCGTTGAATTAATTTAGTATTTTACAAGTTGAGTCGTGTCCGTGTCTACATTATTGGTGATGACACTTGTTTGACTGTAGGTATTTGCTTCATTTTGAAAATTGAGTGTCAGAAACTCAACATCGTGAGGACGTGAGTCTGAGGGTTAGCTTCTCCTTGGAGTGCCATAATTTTTAACATGAAACTCAGATATATAGTTGTTTAAGTGATAATCGTCACTCTCCCCGTTATGTTGAGTTTAGGTTGTAGCGGTAAAGCAGGGTTGGGTATGTAATTTGAAACTTGACGTGTCATCTTTTAGTGAGATGTATATCAAGATATGGAGTGAAATACAAATTAGAATTATGGTAAGACTGGTAACTCGCTCCATGTTGTGTGGAGATTTCTTCAGAAATTGAAAAAGATTTGGGGCAGGGGAAGAGAATGAGGGGGGAGGTTAAAAGTGAAAATAGTGAAGAAGTGGGAAGTCTTGGAAAATTGTTTAATCTTGATCTGTTTGAGTACATGTGAGACAGTCTCAAAACAGTGTCAAACTGAGAAAACGGAGCTCAAATCACTTGATATGGCTTACTTTGTATTCTCTTACTGTAATCTCACTTAAATCTGTGTTTTGTTAGCACTAATATTATCACAAACACTCTTTCTTGTATATAGACCTCTTGGCTTCGGTGGTGTTGAGCATGACATTAAATTTAGGTTAGTGACTTGATCTAGGAATCAGCCATCATGCCTAATTTCGGATGTAAGCTATAGACTATAAAGTGGCCTATACCGCTCAAATGCTTCTCAGTATCCTTCAAAACCTTGATTACTCGGTCCAGATGCGGTGTCATAGCCGATATTTAATACCATGACGGATGAATTTACCTAGTTCAACTTGAATTTGTAAAACTGTCAGTTTTTTTTTTCTTTTGCAGTTTTGAAAGGCTGGTTTGCTCCTTTTTGGTGTATTTATATATTTATTGACTAATCCTGTTCATAAACTATGACACACATAAAAATACTAACGTACAGAGTGTCCTAGCCTGGGTTAAATGGTTGTGAGCAGATCATGCTATTACTGTTGTGAAATTTCTTCCTGCTGACCAACCACATATTTTGCTGGTTTAGTAATTACAAGTATTTGTGCTCAGATTGTTAATGGGCCAGAAGTACTCAGCAAGTTTGTTGGTGAGACTGAAAAAAACATCAGGGATTTATTTGCTGATGCTGAGCAAGACCAGAGAACTCGAGGTATATTCGGATACTTTCCACATTAGCCTGGTGGTTGTGCAATTATGCTTGTTCACAGTTATCTGTTGAAAATATATCGTGGATTCTCTTTTGCTGCTTATTTGTTTTCCTATTGTAAGCTCTCTGTTCATGTTCCCAGGGGATCAAAGTGACCTGCATGTTATCATCTTTGATGAAATCGATGCTATTTGTAAGGTGAGTTTAACTTTCATTCTTGATTCTTGATATTTTATCGTCATTATATGTGGCAATTTGAGTAGAAATTCAACATGTCATGACCTTACTGATTTTGAATTGTATTTGCTTTCTTTGTATCTAACCACACCCATCCGGATATACTATATCCGATTATATCCAACTTTCCATTTGCAAACTAATTAAATTAAAAAATTCTAAGGTTGGGTGGATCTGCGACTGGTGGAGTGGTGGATTGTCCTGCTGTTTGCTTATCGGTCCGCATACGTTTACTCTTTAATTTCTTTGGGAGATTTGTGATCCAGTAGTAGGCTAGCAGCTGAGATGATGGGTCAATTGCTTTCATCAAAATTTTAAGACTGTTATTCCAAGACATTTTATAGTTATTTATTTGAGAACTATCATATGAAGGCAGGCCTAATATCTCCCTATGCATCTCTACTTGTTCTATGATATTCTACGTAATAATTTGTGATTCATTTATTTGTAGTTTTCAATTTTTATGATTTGCTTCTCTGAAACTTGCAGTCAAGAGGCTCTACGAGGGATGGTACAGGTGTTCATGACAGTATTGTTAACCAGCTCCTAACAAAGGTAGGTTCTGCATCTTGTTTTTTTTTATTTTTTTATTTTTTTAATATCTGACTTCCTTGACTTTATCAGATCTAAGTATATATAGCTGTCCTAATTTTTTAGATCGATGGAGTAGAAGCCCTCAATAATGTACTGTTGATAGGGATGACAAATAGAAAAGACTTGCTTGATGAAGCGCTTTTGAGGTAAGCCGTGCTCTTTTACCAACTCTTATGATGCTCACATAGCTCAGTTTGCACTTTTAAACCGATGGTGGAGTCAACTTAGATGTTCTCTGAAAATAGTTTTCCTTTTCTTCAGGCCTGGTCGTTTAGAGGTCCAAGTGGAGATCAGCCTCCCGGATGAAGCTGGTCGTCTGCAAATTCTAGAAATTCATACCAACCAGATGAAAGAAAATTCTTTTCTTGCACCAGATATCGATCTAGCTGAACTGGGTATGTTGTTTACAGTTTGGACTGCATTCTAAAAGATATCTCTGGTTGCCTTCTCATGTTATGGGTTGTAGTGAAGATGTTGTATCTCAGTCATTTGGTCCGTAGATCAGAGAGTCATCAGACAATTAACGTAAAACTTACTTACATGTATCTTTGTCTGTGTTCAAATCAGACTATTTTATGCCTTCGTTAGTTTAAAAATACAGAATAAAATTCCAAAAATAACAGAAAATTGGCAGAGGAATGACAAACATGGAGGATGGAGAAGTTAAAAGGTGGAAGAGGGAGTGATGAGACTGCAGATTAGTTTAGGATGATAGCATTTGGGCAAAGAGGAGATTATGCTGTAGACCAACACTGTATGCTAGCCTGAAGGGTAAAATGATCTTATTCAATGTTAGAAACATGTTAGGTTATTTTAAAGTTTAATCCCTGCTTTTTCTCTTCCATTTTAATCTACACAGCATCTCTATGTGAATATTTTCCGTTGTCTACTAGGTTTTGCGTATTATAAGCTATTATATCAGTGGGAAACACTTAGCGTAGGAGATAGCACGGCAATCAATAAGAGAATTAAAGGACTTAAGCAGCCATCTTTTGTTCAATTATTTGATTTTAGTTGTACTTGTCTTTCTTGTATATTAGTTAAAATTTTGTGCATGCATGTGAGGTATTGTGTGCTCAGTGAGCATGGAACTCCCCCCTCTCTTTCTCTATGTATCTGATTTCGGACTTTTGGCCATGTTGCACTATTGTAGCTGCCAGGACAAAGAACTACAGTGGTGCAGAACTTGAAGGTGTTGTAAAGAGTGCTGTTTCATATGCGTTGAACCGACAGTTAAATATGGATGATCTTACAAAGCCAGTGGATGAAGAAAATATAAAAGTTACCATGGACGACTTTCTTAATTCCCTTCGTGAAGTTGTACCCGCGTTTGGAGCATCAACTGGTGACCTTGAACGCTGCAGGTGATTATATACATTCTGACCCTTCTATCAAGTGCATTGTTGATGTCCTCTAGACTCTTGTTTATCTTACATTCAACAACAACAACAACAACAACAACATCAGAGCCTTAATCCCAAAATGATTTGGGGTCGGCTGACATGAATCATCCTTTCGAACCGTTCATGGGTGAACGCACGCCTCAAAATGCGAATAAAAAAGGGAAGATGAAAAACAAAAGGAAGAACGAAAATGTAATGGAAAGTCAAGGTAGACTTAGGAGTTTTAAAATCGAATTGTTTATCTTACATTCATCTAAATTTTTTTGATATTTGATTTTTCTGCTTTATATGGGTTCCTTGCAAACATGTAGGCTTAATGGCATGGTGGATTGTGGTGCACGTCATGAACATATTCAACAGCGCACTATGCTATTGGCAGAGCAAGTAAAACTTAGCAAAGGCAGCCCACTCTTGACTTGTCTTTTGGAAGGTCCCAGTGGCAGGTAAATACTTTATCTTCCTTCTTACATTAGTGGTCTTGACTTATACTTTAGTAACCTGTTAAATTTTTCTTGATACAGCGGGAAGACTGCAATGGCTGCTACAGTTGGTATTTGTAGTGATTTCCCATATGTCAAGATTGTAAGTTAACTATTGGTTGGTTTTACTATATTCCTTAAGTAGTTTCGTTTATTTTAACCCTTCTTTCGTGTATAAACAGGTATCGGCTGAATCCATGATTGGTCTTGCCGAGAGTACGAAATGTGCTCGCATTGTCAAGGTTACAGCTTTTCCTTTGTATTGCTCTGTTTTTATTTTTGCGGACTGCTGTATGCGACGATAAGCCTTTACCCTTTAAACTTTAAAGGCTCCGGTCCCCTTACCGCAAATAAGTGACTGCAAGGGTTTATCTTTTACCGCAGAATCTTCAATGCATGTAAAATTATTCGTGGCTGTTGATTGCCATTTATGGTGTTTCTCATCCATATGGCATTATTTAATTGTGGATTCTATTTCTCCTTCCCTAAGGTTCTCAATGTTGATGATTGTTAATTTATGTATTTTCATTGTTATTGACAGGTTTTTGAGGATGCTTACAGGTCACCCTTGAGTGTTATCATTCTTGATGACATTGAAAGGTAACTTCGTATTATAGATGATATTTTTCTTCGGACTATTACTTTTCTAGTTAGGCTTACATTGGCTCAACTGCTATCTTGCAGGCTAGTCGAGTATGTGGCTATTGGCCCTCGGTTTTCAAATATTATCTCTCAGACACTGATGGTCCTTTTGAAGCGACTCCCTCCACTGGTAAGTCTGAGTGAGTTCTTGTACTTCACATATAGGAGGGGTAATCTTAATACTCCCTCTGCTCACTAGGAAAGTTCCGTCTTTCATCTTATAATGTCCACATTTAGCACTTGTTTGGATGAAGAGATTTGGAGGGAAAGGAAGGGGAGGGGGAGGGAGGGAGGGATAGTGGGATACAAAACTTTTGTTTGGATAGCAAATAGGGTTGGAGGGAATGGAAGGGAAGGATTTGGAGGGATTTATATTCCTTCCTCCAAGTAATCAAAATTCTTCCACCATAGGAAAGATTTCGAAGGAAAACTCCACTTCTTCATTCTCCCTCCTCGGCTTCCCCTCCCCTCCACCCCCCTCCTCTCCCTTTCCCTCCACTTTTGCTATTCAAACACACTCTCAAGGTTCTGACTTAGAATCTTTCTTCATATGTTGGTTATCGACTTAGAATCTTTCTTCATATGCTGGTTATCTGTGGTCACTGTGATATATGAGTAATATGAACCCACGTTGTATCGTTACTTTCATTTTCCTTCACATGTTACTTGGTTTCTGAATACTTGTGTGAGTTGTGCCCACACAAGTAGGAACTCTATTATTATTGGATGAATGATCAGCTATCTGGAGACACTTCGGTGACCTTTTCTGGAAAACGAGTGAAAATATCCCATAATACCCATCTTCACCAAAATAATGCTGTACATTCAGTTTACCATATCACTCTATTTTAATAGAGGGTATGTACACTAGATAGGAGTATATAATCTAGAGTTACTTGAGATAGAAATTGTTAGATTCTTTTCAGGTAAATTAAAATGTAATAGTGATCATTTTTTCGAAAGACAATTTTTTTTTCATACGCTGAAATAACCTTTTGACTAATATCTATATTTCGTCTGAAGTTGAAGGCTTTAGGTACCCAAAATATTGACAAATTATAACATATTTTCTAGCCATAAACTCCCTAATAGGCCTAAGTCCTATGATGTGGCTGTACTGGGTGGAGGACAATGAACGCCCATGCAAGCTTTCTCAAACATAAGAATTCGCTGCTTACTAGCCTACTAGGACACGGGCTCAGATGCGCAAGGCTTCACAAACTTATTCTTCTATAGTTCCCAATTTTTTTTCAAATTTTTGTCTATTTCACCCCCAATGGCCTAAGATGGCTCCCCATCCAGGCAAGAAAATGTGCAACCCCTCTATTTTTTTGCTTTGCCATGTTTGTGCCCTTGCTAAATTATTTTGGGATATTCTCATTTGTACCCCTCAACTTTTTCATTCTCATTTGTACCCCTCTTTTTTTGAGAAAAAACTTTGACTAGCAATAACTCTTACCTATGACTTCGTAAAAGGTAAATTCTTTTTCATATTGTAGGTCTTTGCAAGATCTTCGGTTTGAAAAAAAAAAGAGAAATCATTGTTTTTTGAAATTGTAGTCGGGAATTATGTTCGGTCAAAGACTTTTGACGAAATAAACTTTGACTGACTAGAACTCCCGGGTACAAGTTCCGAAAACGATGATTTTTTTTTTCAAACCGAAGATCTTGCAAAGACTTACAATATGAATATTTTTTTTTTACCGTTTTCCGAAGTTGTGGCTGAGAGTTATTGCAAGTGAAAGTTTTTTCTCAAAAAAGAGGGTACAAGTGAGAAAATGAAAAAGTTGAGGGCTACATATGAGAATATCCCTATTGTTTTTTAAAAGGTAGTTGCTCAAAACAAGATTTTTATGTGATGGTTGGTTCATAAAAAGGCTCATGTGTATCTCTGCCCAAGAAAATTTATCACTAATAGTTAAGTCTTTCTTCGAAGGAAGTAGATGGCAGTTCTCTCAATATCCGTATTACCCAATATGAAGTAGATTCTCATACATTATGAAATGGAGAATAGATAGTTTGCGCTTTCTTTTACGTTCAAATTGCTGAAGTATTTCCACAAGACATTATTAAAGGTTTAATATATGTAGAGGAAGAGGTACAGAGCACAAATCTCAAGTACCTGTCTATATTTGTTTCAGGGAAAGAAACTTCTTGTGCTTGGGACAACTAGTGAAGTAGGTTTCTTGGATTCAATTGGCATTCGAGACTCCTTCTCAGTCACATATCGTGTCCCTACTCTAAAAACTGAAGATGCGCGAACGGTAAATCTTTTACTTATTTGTAGTCGAGCAAAAGATATAAGTTTGGAGTGTGTAGTTTTCTACTTTTCTTGCTGTTTTCCTTCGTACTTTGTACTCTCACCTGACTTCTCCTCCTAGATGCAACTTTTGTGCATGTCCAACTTCCCGACTTCTGAAAGTATTTGGGACATTTAATAATAATGCCTTCATTTCTGTGCATATTTTAGACCAAAATGCAGAACACAGTCCATGGGGATATCTTGCCCCGTTGGAAACTTAAACTTGGTACTGGTATACACTTACAATTAGTCTCATTGTAGACGGGTATATCCGTCTAAAGATGTAGACGGGTCAAATATATCACCACTTTCATAATAAGACAACCTCCACCATTCCACTTGTTTGTTTTATTATGAAAGTGGTGACATATTTGACCCATCTACAACGATTTTGTGAGACACTTCATAGATAAAAATTTCCAAAGTGCAAGATTGGGAAAAATATCCACAAAAAAGTATTAAAAATAGTTTCTTGTGTCCGGGGACCCCGAATCGTTCAAGTTAGCTCCACAATGGGTGAAGCAGCCTGTACAACGTGGTTTGATGTTCGACTTGGCAAACCTTTTAATTATCTGACCTTTAATATGTATTCTCTTTTCTTTTTCTTCAGGTGTTGAAACAACTCAATGTATTCTCAGACGATGATATAGATTCAGCTGCAGAAGCCCTTGACGATGTAAGTTTCCGCTCCAAATCTTATTTAATATTTTTTTCTCATAAGAAAAGCTTTGGATGGTGATACGGAGCTAGAACGGTCGGATCTCTAATTGGATTTTCTTTGTGGCAGATGCCGATCAAGAAACTGTACATGTTAATTGAAATGTCTGCTCAAGGCGAGCAAGGTGGCAAAGCTGAGGACATTTACTCAGGCAAAGAGAAAATCGACATCTCTCATTTCTATGAATGTCTTCAAGACATTGTCCGATACTAATGTCCGAGCAATGACACTTTGTATTTGAATTTTGATTGTCATGATCATTAAACAGAGGTTTATTGCTATGCTTTTGCTTATTTATATGAGGTTGGTTGGTTTAAGATTCGGCTTGTTAACTTTATTCCTCGAGGATTATTTACCGGGTCCGAGTGTTTTTGAAGGCCGGTAGTCCTATGATGGTTTTATATAGCCTTAGTTGATAATTGATATGTATTCGTGAATATCGTGACCCTGTAAATTTTAAATTCGTGTTTATATATTTTGCGAACTTATTTGTGTATATTGTTATCATTTTAGTATTTAGTTTTACCAAATGGGATTAAAAGCGATTATCCCATCTCAAATATAAAGAACGCATGAACTCTTACCATTGAGGACGAATAAGGAGTTCCATAGGTTATGATGTCGCTCTGAAAAAAGTTGGTATGAAACTCTTACCTTTGCTATTGCGCGTGTATCATTAACATTAAGAGTCTCATTCACTGCGTTCTTGCTCAAGTTCTGAAGTGTTTTCAACTCAAACATTGGATTAGGAATAGTGTTGAAGATATCACTGAATTAGCGGCAAACTTTCACTGCATTTCTTTTGCTTATGTTTCTAGAATTTGTAATAAAGCCGCTCATAGGTTAGCTAAGCGTGCTACTAAATTGTAGAACTTTTTTAACTCGATTGTCAAAAAAAAAAAAAAAAGTCCCATTCGTCTATCCCAATTTTATTTCCCGTATTTTGTTGCACCATCTCTTTATTTGTCGCATAAGCACTAATGATTAAAGATAATTGTGCAAATATAACGAGCGAGATATAAAATGAGACACAAAAATGGGATTGTAGGACTCCTGAACTTGAGTTCCGTGTCGAGTCAACTTTTGCAAGCTCTAAGGTGTAACTTTATATTATGCAACTTTTTTTTTTTAAACGATTAGAAAATTTAGTGTGACAATGTCTTGAAGATCGACACTTCATAGAAATGAGAGATGTCGATTTTCTCTGATAAGGCTGAATGTAACACGAAACGTACAATTAATAATATGAGAAGATTGGGAACATGGAAATTACGAATAAAAGCTGGGAAAACAGTATCAAATTTATTCAAACATCAACACTTGTAGGCAGTGGATTAATACATAAAAAGTAATTAATTAAGCTCATTATAATTAAGCTTAATGATAATACGGCCTAAATGAGGCGTCATCAGCGGCTTAGTGAGAGCAGCAGCTGCAGCTAGCGCATGCGCAGCTAGGGCCGCACTTGCAACTGTCGCACTCTCCTGCATCCATGACCTGGCAGTCGACATCACTGCAAATGAATCATAAAGTTCTGTCAGTAACTTAGTAATATACCGTGGTTATGAAGTTAATTACATGCTTGATTCATTGTACTACTCTTAAGAATTTATACGAAAATAAATTGATACGTAAATTATAAACGCGACATTATTGGCATGAATTTGAGTTAGGGTTTTAGAAATTACTAATTCTCGATCAAGTTGATGCCATACTGGTTTCCCTTCCTGCAAAATCGGAAACAACATTAGTTGATGCCATACGAGGTCAAATATATGCAACCTTACTAGTATATATGTATCTAAATCACTAAATGATTGTGTCGAGAATTATATTAACCAAGTCTTACAAGAATTTCGTCATATTTTAGAGCAAAATATGTAGAAATGAATTCAAAACGTGATCAAAGTTACTTACACACAGTTGGTCTTGTCAGAACAGTCACAGTTTGCGCACATGCCAGACATTCTGATAAAGATTAGTAGTAATCAAATAACTCGGAAAATTATAAGGTATGTGATGTTGTATGTTGCTTAATGTTTATGATATGAAGATATACGTAAAATGGGTTGGTATTTATAGGTGAATGAAGATGAATAAATTAGCTAAGCTAGTTGGTTTTATTAGCTTTTGAAAATAAAAGAATTTGGCCTTATTGTATTGTTTTAATCCGCACATATCCCTTTCATCAAGTTAAACCATCCAAATCGAATAACTTTATTGCACGTCAATCATGATAAAATTGATAACCATTGAAAATGGCATAGAAGAATAACATAACTTGGTTATATTTTTATTTTATTGTATAGAGTTTATTTTTAGTAATGAACATAGAAGCATGGGGCTAATGGACTTGTCAAAAGTCAAACTACGCATAAAAGCAAACCAAAATAAAATTAGGAAAATTTTCATTTCAAATGGGCATTTTCCTTTTGAAATTAAAATGGATAAAATATAAATATTTTCTGATAAAATGCATGCTATTATAAGTTTATTGTAAAAAAAAACCCGACAATTTTAGTTATAACATTTTTATCATAAAATGATCACGTTTATCATAAAACGTTGACATTTTCTCGTTTTAAGTTAAAACCGTTTTAAAAGAGATTTACTGAATTAGGGAGTTATAATTTAGTCCATCTAGTAGAATTGTGATACTATATAAGTTGAGGTATAACTTGTAAGTATAAAATTAAACAAAATTACAAAACTAAAAGGTTCTCGTAATTTTGATCGTCAATAATGAACTCGGAGTAAATAAAGTGGAGAAATGTATTGACTGATTAAGAGACATGATTACACTTGAGGGTGATATATAGACAAATTTGTAACAACCTATATAACTAACTCTTACCAAGGTTGTCTAGTTAGTTAAGGAGGTGTGTTTGGTTTATTTAGGGTTGTAAACGAGCCGATCTGAGCTCGAGCTTTGGTTGACTCGAGTTCAGCTCAAAAAATTTAGCTCGAGTTCAGGCTCGGCTCGAAACTTGTCAAGCCTAAAAAATTGAAGCTCGAGCTCGGCTCGAGTTCGAATCGAGCTCATTTTGTCTTTATATTATTTTCGCACGTAGGCTTTTTGGGGTTAGATAAAGCAGCCAGAGGATATTTGATGGTGTCGGTATGCGATAAATCAGCCTTGTCCGAAAAAAGGAAAATCGTGAAAAATAAATTAATACTTGTTATTTGGGGCTGAAATCGAATATGGTAACTCCTAAAGTGACCTCGGACGCGTGGTATAATATCGGGAGAAAAAGAAACGTTACCCGATAGGACCGCTCGAACGACTCATGCACGATCTGTCGGGTTCCAGGGTTACGGAACAAAAATGTCCAGAAATTGCACGAAGGTTTCCCCGGATTGATAAAGTGGCCACGCAAACTTTGAGGAGCAACAAAGGACATTCGATTTTGCCGGTATGCAATAAATCAGTCTCGGCTGAAAATAGGAAAATCGTGAAAAATGAATTAATGCTTGTTATTTGGAGCTGAAATTAAATCGAATATGATAACTCCTAAAGTGACCCCGGACACATGGTAGAGAAACCGGGAGAAAGATAAACGTAGCCTGGTACGACCCTCTCGAAAGTTCAGGATCGGCTAGAAGATTGTCGAGCCAAAAAATTGAAGCTCGAGTTCGGCACGGTAAAAGCTCGAGTTTGAATCGAGTTAATTATGTCTTAATATTATTTTCGCTTTCTCAGTTTTGAATCTAATTGAATATAATTATTTTTAAATAACAAATAAGATTATAAAATACTAATAAATATTATATTATAATATACTTACAAATGACTAAATAACCTATAAAATAAAATAAAATTAATATTAAAGTATAAAAGCTATACAAAAAAATTATAAACGAGCCTAAACGAGCTTCCAAGCCGAGCCTGGTTGAGCTCGGGCTAGGCTCGCCAACCTCGACTCGAGCTCGAGCTCGTTTTGACGAGCACAAACCGTGTTTTGACCGTGTCGATTCCAAGGACTCGTTGAGGCGGCTCAAATGATTTACAACCCTAGGTTCATTCATGAAATACATGATTTCTAGCAATGTGTATACCTCATTGACTCTAAGGGCATTAAGGCAATAACAATAGAGGTTTGTTAATAAATTTGTAAGATGACATGTCAATTATTTTAGAGGTGATGGGGCATATTCTGCACCCGCTGACCGAGTCAACATATTGAGCAGAGTCAAAGATATCCACAAGCAAGTCAACGACTTAGACAGCCTAACCGACGCAGCCTGTCGGCCTGTCTCTTGGGTCCCGGCTGGGGCAACTAGCCAGCCGGGGCACACATCCGCGAACTCATATCTAAGACCCCTCGGCGGCGAGTCAACAGGGCCCGCCGACCTGCCATGGGTCCCTCGGCCGAAGGTAGATCAGTCTTTCCACCTGCTAGCCACTTGGCCACTACGTGACAAAAGGTGAAAGTCTATAAATACTCCTCAACTCTCATTGAGGAAAAGATCCACAATTTAACCTAAGAATCACTATTCATCTGGTAATATCTTCCTTATCTCTCTACAATACATACTTCGCCAAGCAACACATCACTTATCCTCTTAAGTTTACTGACTTGAGCGTCAGAGTGAGTTCGCTCGGTTCAAAGCCGAGCCCTCAGTTTGTTCATTGTTTCAGGAGACCGAAAGGAGGATTCAACCAAAGACGTCATTCTACAAGCACGGGTGGTAACAAGTAACTGCTCTGGAATTACACCCGGAACAATTGGCGCCGTCTGTGGGGAAAGACACTAGAAGCTAGTCACATTCATTCCCAAACAAAAAAAAACACAAAACAAAAACCCACCCAAAAAGCTAAGAAGATGTCGAAACAACCAGAGAAAGTGCTGGTGGAAAATGAATTCTACCAAGACGACACATTCCACAACTCAGAAATCGGGCAGTCCCCCACCGGCCGTATCACTGATACGACGAACGGGATGCCAAAGGAACAAGATACACCGCTGCCCGCCGACCAGGTCACCATCATGGGACATGTGGTTGATGCAGCAAAACTGAAGCTACTCCTGGACCTAATTGGTAGTACGCCGACTCACACTGTCACACCGACAAAAGCGGCGGAACCCGTCCAGGAGACCAGGCCCAAAATGTGACTCAGAAACTTGAACGGAGCACTAGGGGAAGCGACCTGTCAAGACGCCGGGGAGCCCAGTGCTAGTGGTAGACCTGAGTCCTTCCCGCACTCGCGGGAGGACGGCGTCGCCGCAGCACCGACGAGGCACGCCCTAGAGGAGTGAAAGAAGTCCGACTCACCAGAGTCGGAGAAGAAGCCCGACTCACCAGAGTCGGAGAAGAAGCCCTTCCCGCCACGGGGAGAGGAGCCGGACTAGGGATGCGAGGAGCCGATCGCCGCGTGTCGTTCGACACGTGGTCAGACAGCCCCTCAGTGCCTACGTCCTAGAGACCCCGGTGCCGACTAAGCTAAAGCTGCCACCCATATCATAAAAAGGAGAAGGCGACCCAGCCGACCACGCCGAGGCTTTCGAGTCTTACATGTCGGTTTGGGAGCAACCTGATGAGGTTTGGTGCCGAGTCTTCCCGACGACACTGCATGGGATGGTACAAAGCTGGTACAAGGGGCTGCCCAACGGGTCGATTATAGCGGCGGAGGTGCCCAAGACAACTGTGGGCACCCCGACACATGTTTATATCTAATGAAGAATCGTCCAAGTTTTCCATCAAAGTGTTCATTCCCCCCCCCCCCCCCCATAGTCACTATCAAGAAGTAGACGCCACGACAGTCACCCCAAAAGGTAGACGCCACGTCAGTCACTATCAAGAAATAGACGCCACGGCAGTCACCCCAAGAGGTAGACGCCACGGCAGTCACTATCAAGAAGTGGACGCCACGACAGTCACCCCAAGAGGTAGACGCCACGGCAGTCACTATCAAGAAGAAGACGCCACGGCAGTCACCATCAAGAAGTAGACGCCACAGCAGTCACCCCAAGAGGTAGACGCTACGGCAGTCACTATCAAAAAGCAGACGCCACGGCAGTCACTACCAGCGCAGTTGATACTCGCAAAAGCGATCAACATGCCTTAGGAACGTTAAACACAGTTGAGATACGCATTCTAACTGCCTCGGCCAGGCCGAAGGTAAAAACGAAAAAGCGCTCAATATAACGTAAGAAGACAAGTGAAGAATGGTGATCAAAGCCCCGGCCAAGCCGAGGGCCAATAAACAAGCTTTATTAAAAATGATTGCAAGGAGAATACAGACGATGGCCGTCCCCATAGGGATAAGCCAAAACACAACCTACCAAAGTTGTACAAAATACAAGGAAAAGAAAAGCAAAAGGTTACAGACATATCATTTGAAGCGCCAAAAGATGGCAGGGAGGAAAGGCTTAATAATTGGCCCCGAACAGTGAAGCTATCCGAGACGCCGGGTGAGCTCGGTGACGACCGCCCGTCTCCCTATGCCTGTTGCTTGCTTGCCATCGCGCTGCGTTAGCAACATCGTCTTTGATGGGCGACCCGAGAAGCTGTCTTGGCGGTCTCGGCTTTCTCGGCGACCTCGGCCTCGGCTTTCTTGGCGGCCTCGGCCTCGTTTGCCTTCATCCTCTCGGCTTACTCCTTGGCGCCTTAGTCTTCTCGGCAAGGGGTCCCTTCTCCGCGCCACCTCTTCCTCCTTCTTCACCCTTACCTCCTCCTTGGCCTTCTCCTCCGCGGCTTTCTCCTTAGCTTCGAGCTTGTCATCAAGCAGCTCGTCAAGTTTGTCCCACGGAAAGGAGCCATCAAGAGAGAAGAGCTCCTCAATCACTTCCCTGGCAGCTTCTTCGGCCAGGTCCCGGTATTGGGCGCACATGTTAGGGAGGATAACGGTTTGGAGCGTCTCAATATCCTCCTCCCTTTGGGCGATGATAGCATCCTTGTTCCGAACCACCTTCCCCTGGGCCTGAAACATACCCCTCCATTCGTCCCTCTGCTTAGCATAAAGGTCGGCGTGCTTCTGAACGAGGTCACGCCCCTCCAAAGAGCCTTTTAACAACAGCTTCACCGCCGCGGCCTCGGCCTTGGCTCTCTCGGCGAAGGACCTCCTTTTCAGCGTCCTCCCTGAGTTTTCTCTCAGCACGGAATGCCTCCTCAGCCTCAGCCTTGGCCCTCTCAGCTTCCTTGTTCGCAGCGTCGAGTTCGAGCCTGAGCCGCTCGAGCTGTGGGGCAGCTTCAGCAATGGCCTTTTCTTGCTCCACAATAAGAGCACCGGCCGTATCACCCACTTCGACAAAGAACTCCGGCCAAACTCGGGCCCTCCGACTTAATCAGAAGGGGGTAGGTTGAGGGTAGGAGGTGACAACGGTGACATCTTGACCACTTGCCACAGTTTTCTTCACGCACGCCGTTCAATAGTATGACCGGTAGACGGCAGCGGTTGATCTACAAAAATTCAATTAAAGCATCCGTGTCAACATACATGGACATACCAGAGAGCCTGTCATCAGGAACGCCTAATGAACCGGCTAAGTCTGAGCCACAGGATAAATCTGTACCATGCTTGGCCTTCTTGGGCGGAGGACGCATTTCCTTGCCGGCAACAGTAGAAGCATTAGCGTCAGGGGCAGGCTCTTTCCTCTTACGGACAAGGGGAGATCCCTCCGCATCGGAGTCCCCCCCATTGGTAATGTCAATGATCACCACCGTCTCCTTCTGGACTGAAGGGATGGGAGGTGGAACTGATGTCGACGCCGTCGCCGCCGAAGACTTTGTTTTACGCGTTCGGCGCGGCATGTTACTAGCAACCTTCGCCTGGGCCGCCTCCACATTCAAGCCTTTCAGCTGCTGATCCATGAGATCATTCGGCGACGTTCTGCGATCACGGGCTAGAGCCTTAGGATGCAAATCAGCAACGGTCTTGTCCTTGGCAAGCCCCATTCTCCGGAGGATATCCTCAGACAGGTCCGGTCCAAAGTGGTCTGCAAAGGAAACAAAGCAAGAGTTAAGTAGAAGAAATAAATCGAAGTTCAAGAAACAGAAACATTGAGAGCAGAGATGGGCCTCACAACGACCCCACTCACCCTGTGCTAGGGCCGGTTGAGGCCGACATGGCAGAGCAGCTCATCCTGAAGAATGATCTGTGTCGGGGGAATCCATCTCTTCGGCACCCCATTCTTTCTCGCCTCAAAAGCCTCATCGCCGACTTCTCATCCGCATTAAGAGGGACCTTGTTGGCGTCCATCTTAAGCTTATTCCGGGTGACCCATTTGTCATGCTCCGCCTTAGTCTCGCACCGCAAATTAACTTGGTCTTTGGAAGGACCGGGGCAGCGGATAGTCATCCCAAGCACCTCAACGTACACCCACCGATCTTTCCGGTCTTTGCGGGAAGAAAGCTTATCAACGGAGACGTAACCCACTCAATTTGCACGCCGTACCATCCGACGCGACCAAGAAACGACGGCCGAAGGTGGTGAAGCCGACGGAATAAATTAACCGTTGGGACCTCCCCTTGAAGAGACAGAGCGGACAAAGCCGACTATGGTCCTAATAGCCAACGGGTGCAGTTGGGCCACGACGACGTTCATGGCTCTAATGATGGCCATAACATATTCATTCAGCGGAAACCGGAGCCCGTACTCCAGGTGCCGGATGTATACGCCGGTGCAACCCGGTGGAGGGCAACAGACGACCTGACCCTCCTCAGGGATAACAATTTTGTATCCCCTGCCGAAGTAGAAATGGCCCTCGAAAAGTGTTTCGCCGGAACAACTGGCGAACTTATGGGTCCAGGCACGGTCATGGCAGACCTTACAGGCGTCGCCGTGATCCATGATGTATTGCCTCCCCTCATTAGGACGAGTCCTTCCAACATCATCACCGTCATCATCAACATCATCATCATCCTCCCAATCCTCCAAAGCTTTTGGATCAACTTCGGGAGAAGGAGACCTAGGGCCCCCAGACCTTATCGGGATGGCGTCTAGTATCTCCTCCTCATCAAGACGCGACGGGGAACCCCCCGGCGCACGGTTACTAGGTCCGGCATCAGCAGAAGACATGGTAGCAACAATTACTTAACAAAATAAGAGATTGAGAAAAATTTGTTTGTTTACCTTGAAAAAAAAGCACTAGCCGAAGTAACGACTCTGAAGATTAGAAGAGAAAGAAACCCTTGAAAGTTTAGAGAGGAAAATTTTAGAGAAAATGAAATTGATGGCCAATTTCAGGGACTAACTGCCTTATTTATAGAGGAAAGCCCATGAAGAAGAACCAATCAGGGCACAGCCCATGAAACGTCAGCCAATCAGCGAACAGACACGTGTCAGACATGCAACCACGGAATGTCAATCGTTGCAACAGTTGAACGTCAATCAATGCAACAGTGACCAAGCGTCTTCAACACGCCCCTTCATATCTCTCTGCCTATTCATCTTCCTCAACAAATTCCTGAAGTATCTGTTCTCCGCCGGCCACATGATCAACCAAGCTAGGTAGCAACGGCGGGGGCAATCAAAAACAACCTAAGACTCTCAACCCAGGTCTCGGCCAGCGTCACTTTCTTTTCCACATCGGATGCCCTTTACACATCCATGTGGAGAAGGGATATGGTACGGCCTAAAGCGAACCAAGCCGAGGTAGAAGAAGCGGGCGAAAAAATTTGGTCTTACGCAGAATATACGCTCAACACACATCGGAGCCCATACCACGGCATAGACTACGCCGGGGGCAAATTGATGGGGCATATTCTCGCACCACGCCGACCGAGTCAACATATTGAGCCAGGTCAAAGATATCCACAAGCAAGTCAACGACTTAGACAAACTAACCGACGCAACTGTCGGCACTGTCTCTTGGGTCCCGGTGGGCAACTAGCCACCGGGCACACATCCGCGAACTCATATCCAAGACTCCTCGGCGGCGAGTCAACAGGGCCCGCCGGTCTGCCATGGGTCCCTCGGCCGAGGGGAGATCAGTCTTTCCACCTGCTAGCCACTTGGCCACTACGTGACAAAAGGTGAAAGTCTATAAATACTCCTCAACTCTCATTGAGGAAAGGATCCACAATTTAACCTAAGAATCACTATTCATCTGGTAATATCTTACTTATCTCTCTACAATATATATTTCGCCAAGCAACACATAACTTAATCCTCTTAAGTTTACTGACTTGAGCGTCGGAGTGAGTTCGCTCGGTCCAAAGCCGAGCCCTCAGTTTGTTCATTGTTTCAGGAGACCGAAAGGAGGATTCAACCAAAGACGTCATTCTACAAGCACGGGTGGTAACAAGTAACTGCTCTGGAATTACACCCGGAACAAGAGGTTTGTCTACAAACCTTCTATTGTTGGACATGAGTATTCAGGTTCATGGATAAGAGGGTTATAGTATTCATGTTTGTGGAGAGAGAATGTAAGAGAAGAAATAGTATGGTGGGCCATGTGATGAACCTTGAAGATGTTTATTTATTGTTGGGATGAGATTTGTAGGTAAATGAGTTTGTATACTAGCTTATGTGGCATGAGAACAAACCTATTGGAGATTCATCTATTGCTAATGTCTTTAGCACTAGAGGTTTGTGAAAGAGGTTTGTCTACTATTTGAGAGGTTCATAGACAAACCTTCCTATTGTTGAACAAAGGTTTACGAGTTTATGGATGAAAAGGGTTATAATTTTGTATACAGGTTTGTATTTTTTTTGTGAGTGATAGTGGATCCATGTAGTATATTTTTATAAGGTTTTCTATATTTAAGAAGTTTGTCTATTGTTGTATTGAGATTTGTTGTTAAAGAGGTTTGTATATTATGTGATGTGTCATTAAACAAACCTTATTTAGAGTTTGTCTATTGCTAATGCCTAGTAATTGACATGAAAAGTATTGTTGTCACAAGGAACCATAAACTCACTAAGAAGTCTGGTCAATGATGCTAATTCAGTACTTAATATCCTTAGTGATATGTATTCAACTTGTGCCAATGAGAAAAAAAAAAATTGAATGTTGTTCTCTAGAAGAACAAAATCCATGTGAGCATGGGAACAACTACAAGTAATCCAATCACCATCACAATATCCCATTAGTTTATATTTATATGTGTAAGGATCCTCTTCATTTTCTAAAAAAAATGGAGGTTCATTACTTTAGGGTCGGGATTTAATTCTGAATAGATCGGGTGGTTATAAATACATTTGAATAGGAAAAGGTAAATGAATGAAAATGAAATACCTAGAGAGAAAATGAAGAGAAAGAAATGAAGATGATTTAAATTGAGTTTATACATATTCTTTTATTCAAGCTAATTGACATTTAACAAACCTACACCAATTTAAAGTGAAAAATATTTAATTTATAATTTAAAATGTGGGCAATTATCTTTGATGATAAATATAGTGCCCAACTCCTTATACTAAAATTAAAATGTGTAGAACTATGAACCGGACTTACTATTATTTTTTTTTGCATAGATTATCGAACTCTCTTATTTTGCTTTGCTTCTCCGAGTAGTTTTGACTAGAGGATACAAGTGCGGGGTGGGCTGGCGTGGCTCGGCTCGGCCCGCACCCTTAGGCTGAATTTTGGCCAGCCCACCAGCTTATTCCCTAGACTAACTTCGGCCGCCGTACTACTTGTGTCGGGCCAGGTCTACAATTTCAAGG
The DNA here is from genome assembly GCF_048544455.1 of Silene latifolia. NCBI lineage: Eukaryota > Viridiplantae > Streptophyta > Magnoliopsida > Caryophyllales > Caryophyllaceae > Silene > Silene latifolia. The sequence continues at coordinate 2,830,898 of NC_133530.1, read as the reverse complement.
GCTCGACCCGCTTAGCCCGTGAAAACAAAAAAAAAATGAAAAAGGAAATAGGCCAGGCCACCCCATCACGGGCCAGTCCTGGTTCACCTAGCCCCCATCCCGGCCCACTATAATTCGTATTGTGGGCTTATCCCCAACACACAACCCGGCTCACTCTCGGTCCAGCCTAACCCAATGAGCCCGACCCACGCAAGCTCTCAGCCCTGCGTGGCCCGCCGTAGCCTGGCCTATGCAGTCAATCCGGCTTGGCACATTGTAGCCCGGCTCACAGTCCACCTCTAGTTTTGACTAGCCCACTAGTCTAGCCCTATGTTTCTATGCTCATTACTAAAATTAAACTATATTCAAATAAAAAAATCCCTAACCCATATATGTTAATGTTATTCTTCTATGCCATTTTCAATGGTTATCATGATTGACATAAAAAGTTATTCGATTTGGATGGTTTAACTTGATGAAAGGCATATGTGCGGATACAAATAATACAAGAAGGCCAAATTCTTTTATTTTTTCAAAAGCTAAAACCAACTAGCTTAGCTAATTTATTCATCTTCATTCACCTATAAATACCAACCCATTTTACATATATCTTCATATCATAAACATTAAGCAACATACAAAATCACATACCTTATAATTTTCCGAGTTATTTGATTGCTACTAACCTTTATCAAGAATGTCTGGAATGTGCGCAAACTGTGACTGTTCTGACAAGACCAACTGTGTGTAAGTTACTTTGATCAGGTTTTAAATTCATTTTATATATATTTGGCTCTGAAATATGATGAAATTCTTGTAAGAGTTGGTTAATATAATTCTCGACACAATTATTTAGTCATTTAGACATATACTAGTAAGGCTGCTTACATTTAACCTCGTTACACTATTAATATGGTGTATCTTCTTAAAACTAATGTTGTTTACGATTTTGCAGGAAGGGAAACCAGTATGGCATCAACTTGATCGAGAATTAGTAATTTCTAAAACCCTAGCTCAAATTCATGCCAATAATATCGCGTTTATAGTTTATGTATCAATTTATTTTCGTATAAATTCTTAAGAGTAGTACAATGAATCAAGCATGTAATTAACTTCATAACCACGGTATATTACTAAGTTACTAACAGAGTTTTACGATTCATTTGCAGTGATGTCGACTGCCAGGTTATGGATGCAGGAGAGTGCGACAGTTGCAAGTGCGGCCCTAGCTGCGCATGCGCTAGCTGCAGCTGCTGCTCTCACTAAGCCGCTGATGCCTCCTTAAGGCCGTATTATCATTAAGCTTAATTATAATGGGCTTAATTATGTTTTATGTATTAATCCACTGTCTAAAAGTGTTGATGTCGGAATAAATATGATTCTGTTTTCGCAGTTTTTATTTGTAATGGCCCTTTGTGCTTAATCTTATCATATTATCGCACAATTCGTGTTACATTCAGCCTTAATTAATAGGTAACCAAAACATTTTATTCATAACTCCGCTAACTAAATTAATTATTTTTAAATAAGATCATAATACCCCATACAATTTACCAAAGATCGACCAACTCCGGTCACCAACTCCGGAAGGCGTTAATATCATGAAGCTTAATTAACCATTGTTTACTAATGATCCCACAAAACGAGTGACGGGGTACATTTTCTCTGTTTGACATTATTTGTTCTACAAATGAATGAACAAACAGGGTACTCCTATGTAAAACTAGGTTGGCATTATTGATCAATGTCTACCAAATTAAGAGTTTTGTTCATTATGGGAAGGTGGCATGAACAATACACGCAAGTTGCGAATATCAGGTAGCTTAACTGGTAAACTCATGAAGGAGGGAATTCATGACTTGGGATCGAATTCCGTCAGCAACTAATTTTCCCTTGTGGCTCCTTTTAAACCAAAAAAAAAAAAAAAAAAAAAAAAAAAAAAAAATTTACTAACTTATGTTCGCTTCGATGGCTAACTCTAACCCGTCTCTCCATGGGCCTAAAATTCTTTAAGACAGTTGTAGGTTTAGACTTCTACAAAACTGATTTCTTCAAATACCACTTTTAACCATAATATCTTAATAAGTTGTGATTGTGATCTTAGGTCTGAACTTACAACGGTCTTAAACAAGAACTCGTATTAAGTATTCGATAGCCAAGTAGCCAACCAAACATACATAACAAAGACAGATTCTTCCGTCAAGAATATATTCAAAAGCTGGTTTTGGCCTTTGAACAAGCACAAATTCTTAGTTATCCCAACCCAAGAAGTGTTTTTTGGCCTTTCAAAGAGCATATTTTTCTATCTATTCAGGCGTTTAAAGAGACAAATTCTTGTTAAAGACGATCATATCCGTCTTAAACTTTTAAACGGATCAAATATGATTATAAGAGACAAAAGCAGTATGCCTAAGGACTAAAAAAGATCTGTTTTTCTTCAGAGAGTTATGTCCGTCTTAAGAGAGAAACTGTTTCATACATATAACATGTCAAAAAGACGCAAATTTCATGCATAAATTTACCAGAAACATAAATATCACAAACCGAACATTTATAAATTTGCGAAAGTACTTCCACTGTTTCTAAAATACCTTTCACTTTCATATTTATACCCGTGTTTTTGTTCGTTTTACACCTTTACGACAAATATAATATGTTCTTTCTCGAAACACAAAAAAAATGAAGGGAAAGTAAGTGACATCAATTTCATGTCTCACATCATTCTGGTACTTCATTCCCAGAAGAGTGATCAAGTAATTATGAAAACAAAGAAAAAGTAATACTACCTCAGTTGCAAAAATTTTGAACTTGCGGATTCATAGTTCATATTCGTCACTAAACATTGAAACCTTCTGCGCGAAGGCACTGCTTATGTGCCTCGATCCACTTGGTACATGCATCCTCACCGTGCTGTACTACACACTCGTCTCTTAGTTTCTTTGTGTCAGGACATGCACAACATATCTTCTTCTTAGGTTTCTGATTTGACTCAGCTGTCTTTGTGACGGATCCCTGATTCTGTTCCGCTGGTTTAGATCCCACAGTAGACGTCGATAAGCCTCCCATGAGTAAAATAACTCTGACAAAAATAATACAAGCAACAAGGTTAACTCACAACTATTTAAATAAATGGGCAGAAGCTAAATTCTCGAATATGAGACGTCTTATGATTTACAGTGAGTGGTAAATGTGTGGTTTTTTAAGTTAAATGGGCAGTAGACGGGCTTTCAAGACGGTTACTGCGTTTCAATAGGCAGCAGTTCAACAATGACAATAAATATAGAAGCAGAGCCTTATTCTAGAATGAATATGGGTATGTCGACATGAAACTGTCATAATGAAATCATATGAATGAATGGACAAGAATGAAGAATCGGAGAATCATATGCTTCTATTAGCAGAAATGAAAAAAGAAAAAAGGCGGATTAGAAGTACCACAAAATCTATTAATTTATGCAGCTAGAAGGATCAACAAAAAGATAAAAAATGTTTGATAGAGGTCTTATCAAAGGATTAAAACTCAAGCGACAATGCTCATTTTTCGAACCAGAGGCCTGCGACAACATACAGGAGAACAGAAAAAAAGAGCATTGAACACACAACTTAGAAAAACAACTTGTCCAATAAGTCAATAACTAATTCCTCTGTTTCCCCGAAACTCATTCATTTTCTGACAGCTTTTATACTGATGGTGTTTAAGTTCAAGAATCAAATGGCTATTGAATACAGTGCTTCTATGCAAAACCATCTGTTGCTCAGACACAAATTTTATCATAGGAAGATTAACAACATTACCGTTCCTAGTTAACCTACAACAAAAATAACGTCGACCATCTCAGAATCTCAGATAATGCGCTCAAGATTTTGTAGTTTTCTTTGGAGGACTGGGTGCATGGTTTAAAAACTCGGCCAATTCAGTTTTGTATTGGCCAAGATGTATCAGTTTCGTTGATATCTGATACACAGGCGACTAACCGTGTTGTAACGATTCATTTTCTAAAGTGGGCCAAAATTGACCGAGTAGTTAAGTACCCTAAACCCAATCCTCCAAAGAAAATTATAAATTCTGAAATTGATATTCAAAAGTTCAAACTATGGCTTGTCGTCATCTCTCCCGTCTCTCTCCCCTTCCTGGATATGACAGCAGCAGTTACGAGCTCATTCCTTACAAAGACTAAATAAGGGATTTTGGTTTATTACTATCAATCAATATACTTTGTCAAAACTAAATATAACTAAAGGTAATGGTTTGTTTACTTATAAGCAGAAGGATCAGAGCAAAAGCAAGACATGAAAAGGAAAGCAGGGAAGAAATAAATCCCAAAGTTAGCCTCGGAGATAGAACAGTCAAGGTTCCAAGCCCTAGTTAAACAGAAGCGGGGAAGAAACAAAGAATGCTGCTTTTTTGCTTTGTGTTTTGTCACCAGCCAGCAAAATGAGACACAATAGAGCAAAGTATATTTTCAAGTAAAGTAGTATAGCTAATATCGTATAGGATATATTAGTTCTATTCTACTCCCTATCGTATAGAGGTAGTTTTAGATTTTTGGCTAGGGGCTTTGAGTTATTCAAAGGATTGACGCCCAAGCGACAATGCTCATTTTCGGACTAGCAGCCTGAGACAATGTACAGGCGAACAGAAACAGCTAAATGAGCATTAGCCACTGCTACGGTTTGCAAATTTGCGAAAGCAGGCAATCAACAGCCTAATAACATGAAGGAAAGTATTGATGTAAATCATTTAAAACACATACTCAGAAATTCAGAAAACAACTAGCCGATGACTATTCCTCTCTTCCTCCCCAAATTTTTACATTTCCGACAGCTTTTATACTGATAATGTTTTAACTCGCAAAACCATATTGGTCTGATACAAATCTTATCATCGGAAGCTTAACAACTTTACCGTTCCTGATTACCTTACGACAAAAATAACCTCAATTATCTAAGATAAATCCTTAATCTACGAGCCACATTCTTCAACAACACGCTTAAGATCTTTCCCATACACCCAATCTCCCATACCTTCTCCCACCTCTTCAGAGAAAATTACAAAATCTTGATATTGGAATATTCAATAATAATAATCATTCAAAAGTTCAAACTATAGCTTGTTGTCACCGCCTCTTCCCTCCCCTTACTGGATATGACAGCAGTATTTATGGGCTCATCCCTTAAAAAGACTAAATAAAGGATTTTGGTAAAATATTACCAATCAATTTACTTTGTCCAAATAAATCAACCAATGATCTGTCTAATATCCTAAAATATCCGGTATAGTAAGCAACACGGTTTACTTATAAGCAGAAGGAGCAGAGCAAAAACATAACATGAAAAAGAAAGCAGGGAAGAAATACATGCTAAAGTTAGCCTCAGAAATAGAAACGTCAAGGTTTCAAGCCCTCGTTAAACAGAAGCGGGGAAAAAACAAAGAATGAATGGGACACGATAGAGCAAGGTATAATATTTTCAAGTGTTGTAGTGTAGCTAATATCGTATAGGATATATTAGTTCTATTTAAGATTGAAAGAAGCGCAGCACCACCCTAATAAACGTAACGAAAACCAACAACTTGCTCAACGAATAATACTATTTACAGCACAGCCAACAACTTCCTCAACGACTAATACTTATTATGTCCCTTGCCTTAAACATCATCTCTGTCTGATATTCTTAAGTCAATAGTATTCTGTACCAAATGTAAGCGCATTCAAGTATAAAATGAGGACACCTATAAGTCTATAAACAAAATTATAGGCAGACTTCACATTCACGCCATCAAACAAAACACCGAGCACTGAACACATTTCTTCCATGAAACTGGTATATCAATCCATTCAAAAACTTATATGAGACAGGGTGTATGCATACAATCAAGACATTTAATGAAGTATTCATCATTTTATTATAGGGTTAGTATAGTACTCCGTATTCGCTTGGTTTTATTGCATTCCTAGGTTGCATAAAACTGTCTCACACAAGACTCGATAATCAATCAAAGCCCCACCCTCCCTAAATCGTCACAGACATTGCTAAATCAATCTAGTATCACATTCCTAATTCCCTAAAAAAGACATGTCTGTATTCTATGTCTGTATTCCATGAACTGAATACGAGTACTCCCTCTGTCCCGGTCATTTGTTGTCCTATTTCATTTTTGAGTGTCTCATTCAATTGTTGTCCTTTCTATTTTAAGAATGAACTTGATGAACAATTTGATCATTCACCCTCAATTTATTCCACTTGTCATTTAATAATTGGCCCCCTCCTCTTTCTTTGGTCGTTGTGCCAAAATCAAAGGACAACAATTGACCGGGACGGAGGGAGTAACTTTTAATTGAGCTTCAGTACAGCAAAATCACCAGCAACCCATTACAGCAGATTCATCAAATAGCAATCCACCAAAAACAAAACACATAATGGCAGATCAACAATGAAAAAATTTGGAAATTGCAATTGAAATTGACGATTTTTTAATTGAGCTTCAGTGCAACAAAATTATGAGCAACCCATTACAGCAGATTGATCAAACAGCAACCCAACCAAAACAAAACACAGAATTGATGACAAAATTAATAAATACAAGAATGATAGGTGAACAAATGCATACAGAAAAATAACAGGAAATTAAACAGTAAAGAACAAGCTGAAATAATGCAAATTTGATTCAAGAACAAATATCATAACAATTAAATTAGAATAACAGCATAAAATTACTTACAAAGTTGGAAACTTTTGAGTAATTATGTAAAAGAAGCGCAACTTTTTTTTTTCTTCAGAATGCTGTAATTTTTTCCTTGTTGTCGTGGAGAGTGGAGACTGTTGCTGCGTTTAAACCTTCAATGAGTTTCGGGCCAATCGGGTCGGGGTCGGGGTCGGGTTGGGCCAGTTTGGTTGGATAGGGTCAGTTCGAAACTCAAACTCTCATTAATTTCGGGTTAATTTGGGCCTGGTCGGCTTATCTTGAGCTTCGAGTCTGTTTCGGGTTTGTTGGTCGGGTCTATTTTGGGTCAAGCTGTTTCGGGTCGGGTCATTTTCGAGTCCATAAATAAGAGAAAAAAAGTCATTTCAAGTTTTTCAGTTCAATTAGAGTTATGTTTTGTCGGGTTATTTTCGGGTTTAGTGGTTTCGGATCGGGATCATTTTCGGGTCAGGTCAGTTACGGACTTACGGGTTACGAAAGCTCGGGTGATGTTCAGATCAGTCAGGTCAATTCGAGTTGTGGGTCACACTCGGGTAATGTAGTTGAGGTCAATTTGGGATCTCGAGTCAGCTTTTTTGGGTCGGGTTGCTTTAAATGATGGAGTTAGGGGGCCTAGCCGGGGTGGTCATCCACTCCCCCTCCCCCAACCGGACCCCACCCCGGCGATGTAATTTTCGAATATTTTAGTTAAATTTTTCTAATTTTTTTCGAGTTTACTTTACGTAATTTAATAATTAGTCATTCACCCTTCCGAAAATATTTCGCCCCCTTAGTTTAAATATTGGCTCCGCCACTTGCTTTTGCCAGGTCTAAACTCTAAACAAACCCAATGAGTATCTCGTGAACTTTGTTTTACTCTTTTCGTATCTATAGACAATTTTAGACTTTTAGTTAAGATAAATAAATATAAATAATTAATTGTGTTTTTTTGTATATAACCCCTTTTATGTACGGTTTTTTACAAATAACCCCTTTTACGTCAATTTTTACTAATTACCACCTTAAATATCACTTAATCCTAAAAATTACCACCAAATGTTAATTCCGCTAACGTTTTCTACAAATCTCGATCTATATACGATATTACGACTTAAACTTGTACAATATACCTAAACTACCCTTACCTTATGACTACCCAGTACCCACCCAACTAATTAAACCCATTCATTCAGTAAACTCATACAATTTTCAACAAAAAAAAAAAAAAAAAAAAAAAAATCATTCAATCAACAAATTTCCCAAATTAGAACATAAACCCTAACATCTTCACAGCATAGCATATGTGAAGAACCATAAAACCCCAAATTAATTCTCAAATCAACCCATTAGAGCCTAATTTCGCAGCTTTTACAGGTATGTTTTCTAGATTACTTAGGAGTTTCCAATTAATTAAGTAATTAATCTGAGTTCTTATTTTGTATTCATCAACGAAATGTTGATACTAGATTGTTTTGGGTTAATTTATTGATTTGAATGTTATAATGCTTTTGTAGGATGTCTGATAATTTTACATTTGATGTTCGATACCACCATGGTGGTATATTTGAGACTGATAAAAAGGGGAAAATTTGGATTCCATTCTAGTATTATATTTTGTTTGAATGATATAATGAATACTGGGATTAGGCTTATGGGTGGGAAGCTTTTTTACGCTTTCTTTATGCTTAAAGATTGAAATGTGAAACCCAAATGGTAACCTTGCTGAAATCTAGGGATAAAGATGATAAACTTGACATTTACTTCACTGAAGCTAGACCAGTTCATGTGATGTGACCCCTGGAACCAAGAGTCATTTACTTCTTTGGAGGATGAAGTTGACAAATGATAGTCAGTCCTATGTCACTTAGGAGATCGCCAAGACTTGCAAACTCACCTATTTTGGAACCTGTTAGAAGGTTACAAAAACTACCAACTAGGAGAAAACTCAGTGAAGCATTTGAGATACAAAATGAGGGGAGTAATGGTGGTGATGTGTTAGTGTCTGATAAGCAAAAGGGGAAACAAGTAATGTCTGAGTTTGAGGATGAAGTTGATGAGGATTTTGATGATGAGGATTTTGATGAGGACTGTGATGGTGATAATGGGTTTGATGAGGGTTATTGGCAATAATGAAGTTGATGGTGATTTTGTGGAGGATGAAGAGTTGTTCACTAATGTCATTGATGAATCACTCATTGATACAGTCAATAAGAACCTTAATCAATCATGTGCAAAAACTAGGGAGACAAGAACCAAAACTAGGAGTACCATTCTTAATGTTGATGACTTGAATGTTCAGGTAGGGGAGGATACTAATTTAGCTTCTGATGATGACAATAGTGTGGGTGGTTCAGATCAAGATGCTGACCCGTATGACACATTTAACCCTCATGTAGACTTTGGCAAACCCATAGTGCTTAGGGTTGGGTTAAAATTTCCATCAGTGTATGAGTTTAGGAAGGCAATAAGGCTCCATGCCATTGAGAATGGTTATGAACCTTTCTTTTCTCACAATGAGAGTACACGGGTGACTATATATTGTAAACACAGGTGTGACTGCCCTTGGAATGTTAACAAGTCAAGGTTGCCTAAGTGTACCTGTGGTTCTAAAAGAAAATGTTTATTCAGGTTGCATGCCACTAAAATGGAGGGTGATGTTATGACTTTTCAAATTAAGTCTATGAACTTGGAACATGTATGTGTTTATACAACCCAAAACAAAATGGTCACTGCTGAGTTTTTGGCTGATAAATAATACCTGGAAGTTTGGAGGTCTGACCCACATTGGAGATTGAAGGCTGCTCAAGATAGGGTGAAATTAGACCTGGGTGTTGATGTTGGGTATCATAAGTGTTGGGTAGCAAGAGCTAGGGCAAAAATGATCATATGGGGTAACTCTGATGAGCAGTACAGTAGGGTATGGGATTATGTTTAAACCATTAGGAAATACAACCCAGGCTCAAGCTCATATGTGATGGTTGATAGGATTGACAGACCACCACCAGTGTTTCAGAGGATGTATATTTGTCTTGCTAACATCTTAATATTATTATTTTGGAAAGATTGCAATCTGGGAATATTCAATAACGGAATGACCAAATTTGAAATTATTATGGCAATTTTTCCTATTTTATTTTATTTTTACTTTTGTATTAAGGAAGAAATATACGATAGTCTAAGATTATAATTTTGGAATAAAATCTTTAGTTACCATATTGTGTGACAGTAGATTTACTTAGGTAATCAGGTTAACTTTATTTACGAGTACTATATATATATATGGCATTGTATTGTTATAATAACTTAAACAGCTGAGTCCTACAATTTAATAGCACGCTTCGCTAACCTATTGTAGCACTCGTTAACCCAATTGGTATGGAGGACGAGAGTATGGCATCGGTTCGAGCTGCAGTGTTCAAGGAATCGGAAAGCATGGAAGGAAAATACGAAAAGATTCGAGGCTATGATTTTAATGAAGGTGTAAATTGGCCTAAGTTGCTAGAGTCGTTTAATTCTACGGGTTTTCAAGCCGCGAATTTTGGAAAAGCCATTGAAATCGTTAATGAAATGCTAGAGTGGAGGGTGGCCGATGAGGAGGAGGATGTTGATGAAAGCGACGAGAAATCGAGGAAGTGCAAAATATTCTTAGGGTTTACTTCAAATCTTATTTCCTCGGGTCTTCGTGAGACTATACGGTATCTTGCTCAGCATCGTATGGTTGACGTTATAGTAACGACTGGTGGTGGTATCGAAGAAGACCTGATTAAATGTCTAGCTCCGACTTATAAAGGTGAATTTTCGTTACCTGGAGCTAAATTACGGGAAGAAGGGAAGAACCGCATTGGTAATTTGTTGATTCCGAATGAGAACTACGAGAAATTTCAAGATTGGATCGTTCCGATTTTTGATAAAATGTTGGAAGAGCAAAAAACCGAGAAAATATTATGGACGGCGTCTAAATTGATTGCTCGTCTTGGGAAAGAAATAGACGACGAAGATTCATATCTGTACTGGGCATCTAAAAATAATATTCCGGTTTACTGTCCGGGTGTAACAGACGGGTCTCTCGGAGACATGCTGTATCTTCATACTTATAAAAACCCAGGCTTAATCGTCGATTCTGTGCAGGATATAAGAGCCGTGAATCGCGAGGCTGTATTCGCGGCTCCTAGGAAAACAGGCATGATAATACTCGGGGGAGGGTCGGCTAAGCATCACATATGCAATGCAAATTTGATGAGAAACGGGGCCGATTATGCTGTTTTTATTAACACTGGCCAAGAGTTTGATGGCAGTGATTCCGGTGCTTCGCCTGATGAAGCGGTTTCCTGGGGGAAAATCGGCAAATCTGGTAAGAGTGTTAAGGTGCATTGTGACGCTACTATCGCTTTCCCACTTCTCGTTGCTGCCACCTTCGCTTCTAAGCGAGAAAAGGAGAAGAGAATATTTCATACAGAAGATTAGATTTTTATTATTTATAATTATGTTACCCGTCGTCATAGCAATATTATTTCGGTTTTTCTAACTTGTGATGCTTACTTACAAATCTCATGTTATATTATAAGGGTACACGTTAGAAAAACTGATACTATTTAAATACATTTCGTACTGTTAATCGTATGCCGTGTATTGGAATTCGTGTCTGGATGGTTCCTTAATATAGTTATGTTAATTTGAGTTTTATTTTTCGCCCTTATATAGTTATGTTAATTTGAGTTTTATTTTTCTTAAGCTAATATGTTCGGAGTACTATTAATAATACGTATTATTAATAATACTCCGTAATATAGAATATGAGACGATACTGACGACAAAGAACATAATTTCATGATTCTAGAGTGCACAACCATAAAACTGTATAATGTTGTGGTATAAGATTGAATTTACAATGAAATTACTTACACTGACGGAAATCGCTCAGTGAGAAATCCTACACCAGAAGCTGGAAGCTGTGCAAGTCGTTTATGAAGGCAAAGAACATAATTCTTACACTGACGGAAATCGCTCACTGAAAAATCCTACACCAGAAGCTGTCGTTTATGAAGGCAAGAACATAATTCTAGACAGAAATCAAGAGATAAGGTTAAAATCTTCCTCGCAACAGAAAATAAACATGGAAATGTTCACGGAATATGTTTTCATGACGAGTGAAGCCGTGAAGGATAAACGCTGGCATTTGAGTATACTCCCTTCCGATTTTCTCAGAGATTTGCAATTAAAACTCTAAATTCCAATTCCAAACCACTGTCTTCGTCTTAACTCTTCCAGTTCTTCACTTCTTCCCCTCCCATGGTTGCATTTCCAGTAGCCCAAAACCCACATCAGTTCCAAGATTATACAACTGATATTGTACATCCAGGGGTAATTTAGTCTTTTTCAATTACTTTTGACAAAAAAAAAAAAGAAAAAAAAAAGAGAGAAACAAGAGTAACGTAATCCCAATCCCCCTTCTCTCTCTACCTGCTTCCACATTTTTCTAACTCCTCCCCATCTTTCCTCCATCTCCAGTAAATGAATCATCTTCTCCCTAAAATTGTTATATCAACCATTATATCTCTCTTTCTTCAATCAATGGCGGATGAAGCTTCGATAGCGGATGAAACTTCAATTGTATCGTCATCAATGGAACATGAAACTTCGAAGGAGCATGAAACTTTAATGGAAACTGAAACATTTACCTCTGATTCAATGGTGTTGGTAAGACAAATAGATATTACGTCTCCCTGTCAAGGTAAATTTTTAAGCTCGTATTCTTTTTATAAAAGCTCGTATTTTTAAGCGATTAATTTGTGTTCTTGTATTGTTTTAAAAATAGCTCGTATTCTTATCTAAGTAAGTCGTATTCTTATGTGCTTGTTTTTTTATGCTCGTGTTCTTTTAGTAATATATAGCTCGTATTTTTAAGCGATTAATATGTTATCAAACTTTAGCGTCTTACAAGTTTGGTTTAATACTTTAAGCTCGATAAGTGTCTCAATTAGCTCGTGTTCACGTATTATTTTAACATTAGCTCGTATTCTTATTACGATAGCTCGTATTCTTACGTGCTTGTATTTTAAGCTCGTGTTCTATTTATAAAAGCTCATATTTTTAAGCGCTTAATTTGTGTTCTCGTATTATTTTAACCTTAGCTCGTATTCTTATTACAATAACTCGTATTCTTATGTGCTTGTATTTTAAGCTCGTGTTCTATTTATAAAAGCTCGTATTTTTAAGCGTTTAATTTGTGTTCTCGTATTATTTTAACATTAGCTCGTATTCGTATTAAAATAGCTCGTATTCTTACGTGCTTGTATTTTAAGCTCGTGTCCTATTTATAAAAGCTCGTATTTTTAAGCGCTTAATTTGTGTTCTCGCATTATTTTAACATTAGCTGATTTAGCTAGTATTCTTATTCCAATAGCTAGTATTCTTATGTGCTTGTATTTTAAGCTCGTGTTCTATTTATAAAGGCTCGTATTTTTAAGAACTTAATATATCACCAAATTTTAGCGTCTTACAAATCTGGTTCAATATTTTAAGCTCGAGAAGTGTTTCAATTAGTTCGTGTTCTCGTATTATTTTAACATTAGCTCGTATTCTTGTTACAATAGCTCGTATTCTTAAGTGTTGGTATTTTAAAGCTTCTGTTCTTTTAGTAATAGCTCGTATTTTTAGGCGCTTAAATTGTGTTCTCGTATTATTTTTACATGAACTCTTACAAATCTGGTATAATATTTGTAGCATGGGTTGAATGTGTATTGGATATGCTTCTAGGTACCAAAGATGCATAGGTTGAAGCAAAGATGCATTGTCCAAAAGGGAAGACAAAGAAGGGGGGGAGATTTCCTAGGAAGAGGAGTTTGATCTATATTCAAACTAGTCAAGCTCGTGGGAAATTCAAGGCCGCTAGGACTCGTGCACGTAAACGCGTAGAAAATATTGCAGAGAAGGAGGGAGATAGAGTTGGAGTTGTGACTCCTACTAGCCATGTGGGTCTTCGCAAAGTTCTGATGACGCCGGAAGATTATCACTGATAAATGTTTTAACTGTTGATTAGTTTCATTTTAAACTGGTTTTGTAGTAGTGCTGCTCATTTACGTGGTATTAAAGTATTTTGATTAACACTTAATAATTATTGAGAGCAATTGTGGTCTTTTATTTGTAATCTGAATATATTCTTTGCAATGGTCGAAAACTTTAATTGTTAGCTCGAAATATTCCGTACAATGCTCAAAAAATCATGTCTTTTGTAACTCGTACGTATTAAGATAAGCTAAGATTTTCGATGGTTTATTTGCAATATCAGCATATTCTATGCGATGCTCGAAAACTTTAATTGTTAGCTCGGAATATTTATTAATATGCTCGAAAACTCAAATTAAACTTTTAGCTCGGATTATTTCGTACTAAGCTCGAGAACTTTATTTGTTAGCTCGAAAAATACAATGAGATGCTCGAAAGCTTTAATTGTTAGCTCGGCATATTTCTTACTAAGTTTGAAAACTCAAATTTAATTGTTAGCTCGGAATATTACGTACTCAGGATTTGATACAAAAGAATGTTGAAAAACTTCACTTGTAAGCATAAAATATTTCATACAGAACTCGGCAAACTGATCGTGTACTCAGGATTTATCGTAAAAAGCTCTATAAATCTACTTATAAGCTAATGTTATTATAAAAAGCTCAAAAATTTACAAGAAAGTAACTCAAAAATTTACAAGAAAGTAACTCTAAGCTCAAAAATTTACAAGAAAGCTTAGATCTTCGGTAGTCCAACCAATAAGTATAGGGCTAGTTCTGTCCACATCTCTTCTCGAATCGACGACGGTGTCCACAAAGTGTAGCTGCACATATAAATGAAGTTTAAAAGCTTAAACTTTTACTATAGATGGGGTTTGTACACAATTACCTATATGAGTTACTATGTAGATAAAATGAGCTAATAATAAAAAAAAATGAGCTAATACACAAAGAAAGTGAGCTATTATACACAAAAAAGTTAAACAGAGAAAAAATGAGCTAGTAACCAAAGAAAATGAGCTAATACACAAAGATGATGAGCTAATTTACAAAAAAAAAGTAAACAGAGAAAAATGAGCTAATAACCAAAGAAAATGAGCTAATAAACAAAGAAGGTGAGCTAATACACAAAGATACTGAGCTAATTTTCAAAAAAAAAGTAGATATTTTCGAAATTGGGATGCATGTGCGACGGTCTTTGCTGAGACAATTGAAGGATTAAATGATGAGGGATTTTTGTGTTCTTTATTGTTTTGGAATCGTCGGACTCCGAATTTTGTGAATACAGTCAGAGAAGTGGTCAAGGGTGATCGGATGTGGTACGAAAATGGTCAAGAACAGGCCCTGCTCGTAATACTTTGTTTTCACAAAAGAAGTCGAGCTATATACAAAACTACTCGAGCTAATGATAAAGAAAGCGAGCTAAATTACAAAAAAAGTTGAAATTCTTCAAAAATAAAACAAATATTAATGATGACGGGCATGCATTCTGATGGTTACGTACTGCCCTCATTTCCTAAATAATTCTATTGATACTTTCGAAATTGGGATGCTTATGTGCGACGGTCTTTGCTGAGACAATTGAAGGAGCAAATGATGACGAATTTTTGTGTTCTTTAGTGTTTCGGAATCGTCGGACTCCCAATTTTGTGAATATAGTCAGAGAGGTGGTCAAGGGTGGTCGGGGGTGGTACGAAAATGGTCAAGAACAGGTGCTGCTCGTAATACTTTGTTTTCACAACACATGGGGTGTTTTATGAGAATGTTTCTGTTTCGACTTGAGGGATTGTTTATCGTGTGATGAATTAAGTATGATGGGTGTTATTATGATTTATAATCTAATAACAAAAAACGGGCGAATGATCAAATAGTTTGGGAACTGAAATAATAAAATTAGGTTTCCAAAAAAATCAAATCGTAAAAACGCAAAATATTGGAATTAAATAGGAAATAAATGCTCGGAAACGTCTTTCTTGTCGACAATTATATACTGAATTTCGATAATAGACCTAAATCACAAAATTAGGGTTATGATTGGTGTAGAAGTTTACCTCAAAGTAGTACTGTTCGATGCATTTTTTCTTCTTGATACAGATGTAAGGCTTCTGAGTCACCGAAACATTGTTCGATGCATTTTTTCTCCTCGATGATGTTGCCAATTGCTTCCCTTCAACCATTTTAGAATTGAAATTAGGGGAAAGGGAGGTTTGTTGTGAGTGCAGTTCAAGAGAGAATTAAAGAAAGAAGGGTTTTTTGTGAGCGTCGTTAAAGAGAGAATTACATGTTTAAAGATGTTTATATTATATGAGCCTGATGTACCATGCTTCATGTACAACAGGATGTAGGATCTTATTTGTGAACCCACATTAGCTAAACCAACCATACAACAACTATGATCAAAACCCCCTTAGGTTACACACACAACTACTTCTCCACACCAACATACTAACAATGATCTCCATTAAACCCAAAAAATCAACTCTCCTTCTCCTTTTTCTTCTCATCACCTTCACCTCCGTCAATTCCTGGAAAAAAGATGAGTTTCGCAATTGTAACCAAACCCCATTTTGCAATCGAGCTCGTTCTCGAAAACCCAATTCCTGTTCTTTAATTGCTTCAGAAATCACCATTTCTGATGGTGATTTACTAGCCAAGTTAATCTCTAAAAACCCACCTCAAATTGACCAAAATTCAACAGATTCATCCACTGATGATCAAGATCAATCCTCAAATCCATCAAATCCCCTAATTCTTAGGGTTTCAGCATATAAAGTGGAATCTTGCGCGTTAAAATTGATGAAGATCCAACATTTGATCCACCCAAGAAACGTTTCGAAGTTCCAAGTGTGGTGGAAAGTGATTTTGATGAGAAAAAGTTGTGGTTACAGAGATTTTCTGAGAAAAAGCTCAATTAAAAAATTTGGAAATTGCAATTGAAATTGACGATTTTTTAATTGAGCTTCAGTGCAACAAAATTATGAGCAACCCATTACAGCAGATTGATCAAACAGAAACCCACCCAAAACAAAACACAGAATTGATGACAAAATTAATAAATACCAGAATCATAGGTGAACAAATGCATACAGAAAATTAACAGGAAATTAAACAGTAAAGAACAAGCTGAAATAATGCAAATTTGATTCAAGAACAAATATGGTAGCAATTAAATTAGAATAACAGCATAAAATTACTTACAAAGTTGGAAACTTTTGAGTAATTATGTAAAAGAAGCGCAACTTTTTTTTTTTCTTCAGAATGCTGTAATTTTTTCCTTGTTGTCGTGGAGAGTGGAGACTGTTGCTGCGTTTAAACCTTCAATGAGTTTCGGGTCAATCGGGTCGGGGTCGGGGTCGGGTTGAGCCAGTTTGGAGAGGGTCAATTTGGGTCTCTCATTAATTTCGGGTTAATTCGGGCGGGTCAGTTTCGGCTTATTTTGAGTTTCGGGTTTGTTGGCCGGGTCTATTTCGAGTCAAGCTGTTTCGGGTCGGGTCATTTTTAAATCCATAAATAAGAGAGAAAAAGTCATTTGAAGCTTTTCGGTTCAATTAGAGTTATATTTTGTCGGGTCATTTTCGCGTTTGGTTGTTTTGGATCGGGGTTATTTTCGGGTCGAGTCAGTTACGGCTCACGAAAACTCGGGTCATGTTCGAATCGGTCAGGTCAATTCGCGTTGTGGGTCACGTTCGGGTGATGTAGTTCAGGTCAATATCGGATGTAATTTTCGAAATTTTTAGTTAAATTTTTCGAATTTTTTTAGAGTTTATCATGTGTAATTAGTCATTCACCCTTCCTAAAAATTTTCGATTCCCATAATTCAAATCCTGACTGCATCACTTGCTTTTGCCAGGTCTATACCAAACTCAATGAGTATCTCGTGAACTTTGTTTACTCTTTCCATATCTAAAGACTATTTTAATTAAAAGTAAATAAATATAAATAACTTAATTAATTAATCAGAGTACTTCGCTCTTGTAAAATTGGAATAATGCTAACATCTTAATATTATTTTGGAAAGATTGCAATCTTGGATTATTCATAACGGAATGACCAAATTTGAAATTATTATGGGCAATTTTTCCTATTTTATTTTATTTTACTTTTGTATTAAGGAAGAAATATACGGTAGTATATAAGATTTTAATTGGAATAAAATCTTTAGTTACCATATTGTGACAGTAGATTTACTTGGGTAATTAGGTTAACTTTATTTACGAGTACTATATATATATATGGCATTGTATTGTTATAATAACTTAAACAGCTGAGTCCTACAATTTAATAGCACGCTTCGCTAACCTATTGTAGCACTCGTTAACCCAATTGGTATGGAGGACGAGAGTATGGCATCGGTTCGAGCTGCAGTGTTCAAGGAATCGGAAAGCATGGAAGGAAAATACGAAAAGATTCGAGGCTATGATTTTAATGAAGGTGTAAATTGGCCTAAGTTGCTAGAGTCGTTTAATTCTACGGGTTTTCAAGCCGCGAATTTTGGAAAAGCTATTGAAATCGTTAATGAAATGCTAGAGTGGAGGGTGGCCGACGAGGAAGAGGATGTTGATGAAAGCGACGAGAAATCGAGGAAGTGCAAAATATTCTTAGGGTTTACTTCAAATCTTATTTCCTCGGGTCTTCGTGAGACTATACGGTATCTTGCTCAGCATCGTATGGTTGACGTTATAGTAACGACTGGTGGTGGTATCGAAGAAGACCTGATTAAATGTCTAGCTCCGACTTATAAAGGTGAATTTTCGTTACCTGGAGCTAAATTACGGGAAGAAGGGAAGAACCGCATTGGTAATTTGTTGATTCCGAATGAGAACTACGAGAAATTTCAAGATTGGATCGTTCCGATTTTTGATAAAATGTTGGAAGAGCAAAAAACCGAGAAAATATTATGGACGGCGTCTAAATTGATTGCTCGTCTTGGGAAAGAAATAGACGACGAAGATTCATATCTGTACTGGGCATCAAGGAACGATATTCCGGTTTACTGTCCGGGTGTAACAGACGGGTCTCTCGGAGACATGCTGTATCTTCATACTTATAAAAACCCAGGCTTAATTGTCGATTCTGTGCAGGATATAAGAGCCGTGAATCGCGAGGCTGTATTCGCGGCTCCTAGGAAAACAGGCATGATAATACTCGGGGGAGGGTCGGCTAAGCATCACATATGCAATGCAAATTTGATGAGAAACGGGGCCGATTATGCTGTTTTTATTAACACTGGCCAAGAGTTTGATGGCAGTGATTCCGGTGCTTCGCCTGATGAAGCGGTTT
The DNA here is from genome assembly GCF_048544455.1 of Silene latifolia. Taxonomy (NCBI): domain Eukaryota; kingdom Viridiplantae; phylum Streptophyta; class Magnoliopsida; order Caryophyllales; family Caryophyllaceae; genus Silene; species Silene latifolia. The sequence goes on along the minus strand of NC_133530.1, from coordinate 2,811,953 downwards.
CCTGGGGGAAAATCGGCAAATCTGGTAAGAGTGTTAAGGTGCATTGTGACGCTACTATCGCTTTCCCACTTCTCGTTGCTGCCACCTTCGCTTCTAAGCGAGAAACGGAGAAGAGAGAATATTTCATACAGAAGATTAGATTTTTATTATTTATAATTATGTTACCCGTCTTCATAGCAATATTATTTCGGTTTTTCTAACGTGTGATGCTTACTTACAAATCTCATGTTATATCATAAGGGCACACGTTAGAAAAACTGATAATTATTTAAATATGTTTCGTACTGTTAATCATATGCCGTGTATTGGAATTCGTGTCTGGATGGTTCCTTAATATATTTATGTTAATTTGAGTTTTATTTTTCTTAAGCTAATATGTTCGGAGTACTATTAATAATACGTATTATTAATAATACTCCGTAATATAGAATATGAGACGATACTGACGACAAAGAACATAATTTCATGATTCTAGGGTGTACAGCCATAAAACTGTATAATGTTTATAAGATTGAATTTACAATGAAATTACTTACACTGACGGAAATCGCTCACTGAGAAATCCTACACCAGAAGCTGTGCAAGTCGTTTATGAAAGCAAAGAACATAATTCTTACACTGACGGAAATCGCACACTGAAAAACCCTACACCAGAAGCTGTGCAAGTCGTTTAAGAAGGCAAGAACATAATTCTTACACTGACGGAAATCGCTCACTGAAAAATCCTACACCAGAAGCTGTCGTTTATGAAGGCAAGAACATAATTCTAGACGGAAATCAAGAGGTAAGGTTAAAATCTTCCTCGCAACAGAAAATAAACACGGAATATGTTTTCAGGATGAGTGAAGCTATGAAGGATAAACGCTGGCATTTGAGTATACCTCCTTCCGATTTTCTCAGAGATTTGCAATTAAACTGCAAATACAGCAAGTAACAAGCCCTTTTGATTTGACTCGAACAATGTCGTCTATTTAGCAGAAACCCAAGGTTCAATCCTATTAATCATACTTCTCTCGCCAGGAGTAGACGAGAAATAACACCCAAGAAAGCGCCAACACAATATCCCCGATAACTTGCCTAGGCAAATCCCCGGCAACATCCTCGAGCTTCATCATAAAGTAAACCCTCCAAACAGCCATTAAAAGGTGGAGGAGCACACACCCCTTAGCAAAAAAGCTCTGAAATTTGATGTCCTCGACAAACGCAACCATGAACAAAAGAAACCCGACCACAAATAAAAGCAACCCTGAAAACGAATCTGATGTTTGAATCAATAACTCATCATGTGGGGTTGACCCTTGAAGCTTGCTTGCTATTTCCTGACCATGACCAAATACAGAGATCTCTTTTGTATAAAACATCATCATAGCGCCACAAGTAAGCGCGATTACTGAGTGTAAAAGGCAGATGACAAAAAAACCCGAAGAAGCCATTGTTTATCCAAATATCCACAAATTTTCACCAAATAAAACCTTAATATACACCACAAATCCTCCAAATTATCTCAATATCTTGAATTATATACCGCGAAAAAACTAAGTTGATGAATCCATGATTGTCAAACCCTACAAAGAGTAAGATGAACTCCACAAAAAATCAATAAGATATCCACAAGTGCCCATCTCAAATCAACCTACAAAGAACGGAAAAAACAACTAGCCTCAAATTTCGCATATTATCAAAATAATAAGCAAAAATACTCTATAAATTAGCAAACTTGATCAAAACCCTCAAACAACTAGCCTCAATTTTCGCATACTATCAATATATCAACATTACCCTAGTGACTCAATGGCTCTCGCAAATTGGAAGGTAGAGGGGTCGGATGTACTTTATCAATTAGCAAACTTGATGAAAACCCTCAAACAACTAACCACAATTTCACATTCTTTATTATAATAAGCAAAATACTCCATAAATTAGCCAATTTGATCAAAACCCTCAAAAGAACTAGCCTAAATTATCACAAATTATCAATGTAAAGCACAAATAATTCATAAATTAGCAAATTTGATCAAAAGCCTCAAACAACTAGCTCAAATTTTGCATTTATCAGTATAATAAGAAAAAAAATACTCCATAAACTAGCAAACTTGATCAAAATTCATAACCCTCCAACAATTAGGCACAAATTTTACATATTATCCAATATAATAAGAAAAAATACTCCATAAATTAGCAAATTTGATCAAAACCCATTACATTAATCAACTCAAAAGGAAGATTAATTCAACTTTAAATCACAATCACGAATTAAAGTCAAACATAAGTATAAATCACATAGGACTAAAGTCACAAAACCCATCATCAATTTTGAATTACTCAATCAATTAATCAACAAAAGATAAAATCTTTGGATCAATTGATTAGAACCCTTAAATACCCAGCTCAAATGAACAAAAAATTAGGGTAAAAAAAGAAATCAACCTGTGATTTGGGGCTCAAATGCAAGTATTCTTTAGTTTTAAAGAACATTGAAAGGGAAAAATATTGCAACAAAGCAAAGAAATGGAGGGGGTTTTTATGCAAGTTTTGGAGTTATAATTTAATGTGTTTATTTAGGTCAAAGAGGGATGTTAAAACTTAATTGTTGAATTAAAGGTGATTAGAGAGGGGTTTGGTATAATTAGTTTTTTTTAGACAGGTGTTTGGTATAATTAGTTAAGAATGAATCTAGGGAGGTTAGGAATTTTGGTCAATATTATGGTAGGAGTAGCAATAACAATATCAAATTTGGGACGGATATGAATCATCTTTTAGAACCGTGTATGATGATAATGAATTTATTATTTTATTATTATTTTACAAAATTACAAAGTATAGGTGTATATTTTTTGTTGTTTTTATAGGAATGGGGATGTAAGATTGATTGTGATTAATGAATATGGAAGATATTTTTCTTTTATGTTTTTCTTAAATATATTAACATTACGATGGGATATGGTCATCTGGATTGATCTGTGGCAGACGATCGAATAATCCGGATAGAACAATTCAGATACAGTTAAGCTAAAACGCGATAATCTTTCGAATTCAATGAGTGGTGGTCTTGATTATGAATTTTCGGAATTTATAGGTCAAACACATACATCTGCAGGACAACCTTATGAGCTTGTTGGTACAACATACTTGTTTTACATTTTTCGGGAATAACTAATCCTCTACTTATCTTTCGATCTCTCATAGAGGCTCAAGTTCTTACTATCTTATTTACTCAATTTTTACGCTTTTAATAATTACTCTCTACATTTCAATCATTTCTAAAATAATGCGGGGAAAAAATAGTGATTTTCAAGATTTGATTTAGTAGGTGAAGAAATAGGCTCCCATCCCATGAAAGACAATGCCATACTTTGTGGATCGAGTTTATGCATTGGACAGCTAATAAAGTCACATTTTTTGGAGTATGGGCTCTATTTTTCATTAATTTTCTCATCTCCAGAAGTATACACATGTGACAATTTGCTTGAGAAAAATCACAAGTTCAAATCCCCAATGAGTATCTACTTGTCATGGTCCTTCATGGACTCATAGATGATGTCATGTTTTTCTTTTGTTATACTCGGTTTCATTTAATTGTATACGTTTTTCAACGTTTTCTCCCATTACAAAAAACGTATATAATCAAACGAAACAGATGAAGGACTTTGATTTCTCCGTGTTTTTCCTACTATTTAAAATACGTAGGACGAATTTTAAAATATGAAAGAATATTTTCACCTCGCAAGGCAACTGATTGTCCTCGACTAATTATTTTATTTACTTGGATAAATCACTTTCCTCGATATGGTAATATGGTACACATCATTTCTACCAATTCCTTGATCAAGCCGAGTGTATAACAAATTAACAACAAAAGAAATGAAAGCGTTTCTCCGTCACAAACTAACAATGTTCTTAAAATTCTCGTAAGGATTCAACAAAGAAATTATAAATTTGTTAAAAGTAATGTCCTACAAAAATGTCAGAATTAACATATGTGTGATCAAGAAAAGTAAAACAAATTAAGTGAACTTTTTTTTCTTCCCAAAAGTATTTACAAGGAGAACAGAAAGAATCATGTATTGACAAATCCTCGGAACAAAAAGCTGTATTTGAACATTTTCTGGTTTCTCTAATTGAATTGACCTAAAACAAGTTTATCTTCTGTGGTAATGTATCATTCTGTGGTTATCTAGAAGGTCGGAAAGAACTTGCAATTTAACTCCGGGTTAAATGAAGAACTCGGGAAGAAGTAAGAAAGGTGAAACACAAGGCAAGGAACAAAACAGGGAACCTTTTAGAGAACAATGTTGTCCTGGCTACCTGCAACGACTTTGCGATGACGCCTTGATCTTCTATCTCTTCCCCGTCTCGGAGAACTTTTCCTCACAGTAGCCCTTCGGATAGTCATGGTTCTGTTAACTGTTGGTGGTGGTGGTGATCGTATGAATGGCTGCCGGCGTACCCTGATTCGTGGTGGTGGTGGGGGTGGCATGTGCTCCAACAATTCCCTGTGGTATGCCTGTAATTTGATACTTGTGTAAGATTCAACCAAGATAAAAGCGCAAAAGCAAGCCTGATCGCCTAATTTTTTACATGCAGTTTCTCCAAATGACCATGAGATTGGTCAGAATGTCAGATCACAGACACTTGTATGAGACGAGACGATGTTCCCTAGTGAAGTCATTTAGGAACCTGAACATGAGATTCGTCGAAACACAAAAAGGTTTTGCAGGTAAGACTGGCCCATTAACCTAGTAAGCAAATGGGAAATACAAAAGGATTTGGGTTGGTCTCACACATGAAACCGTTTCATACAAGACTCACTTTGGTCAAATTAAATGAGAAATATATAGGGATTTAGGTTTGTCGCACACGTGAAACTGCTAAACAATTTCTTACAAGACTCACTTTAGTTGATTAGGACAGAAAACCTCAGATATTACATTAAGTGTTAATGTGAATTCTCAAAGTAAGATGGCATTACCTGAATGACAAAGTTCCTTCTTTCACAATCGAGAAACATGTTAACACTCCAGTTAACTTTAGACATTATTTTGTCCCGTGCGGTAGAAAAGCTCAACTGATCTCGAGAAGTGAAACGATCAACCTCATTGAACCATAGGCAGGTAAATAAATTGGTAATAGGTATGTGTTCCCTTATGATCACACAGCCCTCAGGAACATCTGCAGATAATTAAAAGGAAAATTAGTGGGGATTCTACAGCCTATATAAAACCAGAAAGGTGAGTAGATGTCGATGAAAAGTAAGAAATGGAGGTATAACAAATTCCAAAAAGAAGAGCCATATACGCACCACTACTTATAGGTAGCTTTGCCTCAGAATATGGAGTCAAACCCTCTTTCCTGTAGAAATCAACCTGATAATCAATAGAGGCGTTGTCATATTTTCCTCCTGCTTTATTTGCCTCAGCTTCCACAAACACATCATATCTTCTATAATGTCTTGAGATGGCAAAAGTTGCATTCTCACGCCACAAAAACCTGGTCAATACCAAATAAAGTATTAAGGTAAGTGTAAATATAAGTCTTCAGATCAGCCATAATCATTGTAGTAAACCGTACAAAATCCTCATCTGAGAAAGCAATGGCCGAACAAAAAAAATTGTGTGAGCGACCACACAGGAAGATACGCTCTCATTATCCTTTTCAGCAGAGAAATGCAACTCTCACACTTTGGAAGAGTATGGATATGCTTGACTTAACGGACTTACTCACTTACATAGAGAGGTGGTTATATATAGCTTTAGTTCAATTTTGGGGTGGAAGGGACCGGTGTCAAGTCTACTGTTCTTTGGCTCAGTGTCTAGTCTACTTACATGTAGAGCTTTAGTTAAGAGGTGCTATATACCTTTCCAGGACCTGATAAGGATCATGAACAAGCTTAAGCTTTCCATCAATCCAGATAGAATATCTAACATTGGGAAAAAGTCTGTGCAATAGAAGCTTTGGAACCTGCCAACAAATATGCATGTACAAGGTGATAATGGAGAAATACAGATTGATCGGAAATAAAGTGCATGTGATTTGCAGCAGGAATAAGCAACAGCTGTCATACAAGATGAAGATATAGATTGGCCCCTCTTTTCCTAGAATACATGGATCTATTTGGTGAGCTAACTTTATTTTTAATGTGAGCCTTATGCAAACGTTAGGGAAGGATTAACCAGAATCCTGGTACGAAAATACAGGAAGACTAGAAGAGTACCAGAAGCTCTACCAGTGTTATTACCATGTATAGCATCAAAAGTTGAAATAAAATTCAGAAGACGACAACTTAAGCAAACTTCACGTCAAAGTTGATGCTGAAACACACAGAAATTCATAAATAAGCATGCAAAAATTGTTGCATGGCTTATCCACATATAAAACCAAGGAATGTGAAAAAAGTAATTTACAACTAAAGTAAAGGTGAAATTTTGACCAGTGTCACATAAAAGTTAAAACAGAAGGGCCTAACGGTATTATCAACACAAATTGTGGACAATGCACAACAAGAACTCCCAAAACAAGAACCCTTAAATGATAAAACAGGATTATAGTCTAAGAAAAAGGAATTTGAATCATAAAAATGCTGAGTCCAATACTGGACATATACCCATGTCCATTTCTCGTAAACACGACTGAGCAACTAAGGTTTTTCAGATATTGAAGTTAGTTGCATAAGTGATCCCCGCAAGAAGTAGATGAAACAAATGTCATCAATAGTGGAGCGCCACAGGATTATTATAGGAGTGATTAAAGAAAGACATTTCAGAAAAGGAAACAAACTAAAACACCAGGCGTCTGACGGTCTGAGGATGGTAGTATGATTTATTTCTAACATAGTTATAACAGCTCAGTTTTTTGTGGTGCCAGGATCCTAGTTACTGAAATTCCACAGTATTGAAACTTTGCTAGCCCTATTAAAGCTAATAACTGAACGGGCTTAAATACTTGACAAACTCAAACATGCAATAATCAGTCCGAAAATATATATTCGCAGAATAGAACTATAAAAATAAGGCATGTGTTACCTTTCCATTACGTCTCGAATCATTGTATGGAATATTGTGGACAACAATTATTCTCCACAAACCCACCATCATGCTACTAGTCAAAACACTCTTATTTCTCATGTATTCTTCTGTTTCTTCATCAATGAACATAAAAAATGGAACATTTTTCTTCGCAGTGTCACTTATATTTTCTGGTTCCTGTATAACATCGTAGTTCCCTGTGAAACATAACAAAGACTATAAGAACCCAAATGAACAAACGTAAGATTTAAAAAAAAAAAAAAAAAAAAAAAACAGAGAGAGAGAGAGAGGTAGACACTATTTCAGTACCGAATATCGCTGATGCCACTATGACATCATAGTACTTGGCCAAATCAGAAAGATCTTCTTCGTCAATATCAAATCCACTCCCACGACCAGGTTTACTTCCTTTCACAAACCTGTACAAGAAGATATTAAACACTACACACTAAAGCTCAATCATGAATTCAATTACACATCATGGTAACGGAATAGTTGTCTCTAAAAGAGTTTTTTTTTCCTCCTCTGCTACAGGATGGCATGCACTTACCCACAGTACACATTCATTGACTCTTGAATGTCGAAGGAATCATTCCTTTCTTTGAGAGAAGGATAGCCGCCAAAGTCAGAACCACCATGAGATTCAGTTTTAGTGGGGTTGTCTTCATGGACAAAACTCAAATTACGAAGCACGGGAGAGGCTGATGGTAAACTAGGCATGCTTGCAAAAGCCTGGTCCACTGGAAGATAACATACTGGACATGCTGGGACATAGAAGGAGAATAAAGCAATATTAACCAATTTTAGATGAACAAGAAAAACAAAGAGTCAAAGACAAACGACTATGTGTCCATTTTACTTTCTGAAATCCCAATTAGGCATGCTCCTTTCGTTTAAAATTGGTGATGTAGTCCAACAATCACATTTGCAGTATAATAAACCCTTAGAGAACTACAGATGGAAGTGTGATTGTTAAAAGACTTATAGAAAGCAGATGATAACAACTTATAGAAAGCAGATGATAACAATGGTTAGATGTACTCCCTCCACTACTTCTGTTTTCTCCCATTTTTCAAATATCCCCTCACATATTTCAATAAGTGAGACAAACACCGGTGAAATGATAATTAGTACCTAAAACCATATTGAACAAGTTTGGCTTCTGCCATGAAAACATTAGCAAGTGACTTTTCTATGAAATTAGCGATAATCTAGATTAAAAAATTAAATGAAGTGAATTTAAAAAAAAAAAAACTAAAACCATAATTCACTCAGAGCGAGGAGTTGCAACATGAGCATTACGATCTGTACTGTCTGTAAGCATATTATTGCATAGATTTTTACAGACAATAAAGTTTCACAGTGATAGTAGGTGAATATATTAACCAAGAGGTCGGGATCAACACTCCACACAAACACAAACGTTTCCACATTTTAAAATCTACACTGGGATTCTAGATCATAATGAATCAACTGATTCATGGGTAATCTATGAAGATAAACCCTCATGACAACCCAATTACTTAAAAAAAGGTCATATTGTAGTGGTTGACATACGTCTTGGTCCAAGTCGTCTAGTATTTGGTGGGGGAGGAGGAGGGAACTTGAAGTTTTTGCATGGGTGAACAGCATGAGGCATTGCAAGTGCAAGAGGTCTTCCACTGTCTTTCCGAGGAATCTGTAAATTAGAGTCATTCATCTTCTTAGTAGAATGCTTCACAGTGGCAGCTGAAGCATGGATCAAGCCATCTTTTGCATTAGCTTTTGGGAGTTCAAAAGCTTCAGGAAAATTTGTAGTGTTAACACCTGTTGCTTCTTTACAAAGTAAGCCACAAAACACGTTGTTATTAACCATAGAGTAGTAAGTGTCCAATTACAAGACCAGAGCCATAGTGGATATTATGGTGTTTTATACCGAGTATTATACTTGGCTAAGCATTAAGCACTCAAGAAAGACAGGTACCATTTGTTTATAACTCAAGTCTCAAGGTGATTAACTTTTTGGGGCAGGGCGGGGCAGGGGTAGACAAACTAGGGCATGAGATACCAAATCATTTTTACTCAGGCTGGAGTGCTGGACTACAAATGTCGGATGCATTTGCATGTGCAGTGTTGGAAAATTTCTATGTTTTGGCCTCAAAAGAGTGTATGGGTGTCGTGTTGGCATGCATACAATGGGATGGGATGAATCTAATATAGGTATACATTAATCTGAAATTTCTTTCGGTAGGCAGCAAGCTTACTAAAGTGAAGTAGCGGTCCTTCAATGCAGTTCTCGACGCGATTTTCATCTTGGGTCATTCGGAAACAGCCTCTTTGTGTTGCTAACACAAGGGTAAGGTTGCGTACATCCGATCCCCCCCCTACCCCGCAATTTGCGGGAGCCATTGAGGCACTGAGGTAATGTTGTAGTTGTGTAGGCAGCAAGCTTACTTACATTGCTCTCGACATAAACATGAGGATCATACCAACAACTAAGCACAGCAACAGACATTTCACCTATTCACAGTTCATAATCTTGACAAAAAGCAAGGTAGCATACACAAACCTTTGTTGACCGTTAAAAAACCCGATGCAAAAGCAAGCAGCGCCAAGCAAACTAAAATCACCATTCCAACTTTCCGGCGACATAACAGCCTAAATATACAAGGCATACACTTTTCCTTCTCCTTCTCTCTAAGACTTGACAGCAGCACTTTAGATGGCTTCCGAGGAAACGCTGTGGCCGCATGATTATGCAACACGCCATTCGATTGCTGTAGTTGCAGCGATCCATAACTCCCCGTTCGTAATCCCAATGACTTTGGGGTCATTGTTTCTCCAAATTTTCAAATTTCCCTCTCATTTCCTTTACTTCCCAACACATACACACATTCACATCAATCCAAAATTGAAGCTCAATCAAATTTTCCCCGTACTTTCAATCTTCCTTCCATCATCCACTGACTTACGTATCTACATGAAAAATGTCAGCAATGAGGATCAAATGCTCCAGTGAATCACTTCTTAACTTTAAACACACTGTCACCGATCCAAATATTCAGCATTGAGATCAAAGGCTTAATGCTTGCTCCTATTAATACTTCATAACTTTAATCACAGTATCACAATAAATTTAACAACCAGGATCAAATTCTCAAGTGGCATAACCGGGGAGGTTTACCTCCCTAAGCAATCCAAAAATCAAGAACTATAGTTGAAACTTTCGAGGAAAAAATATTACTTAGTCTTATTTCATTAGTAGTTTGCCTCCCTAAACACAAATCCTAGCTACGTCATCGATAATTCTCCTTTACATTTGAATAAAAAAACCTTATCTGAAGCACACTAATTCAACAATGTTATCCAAATTTCAGCAACCCACAACACAAATATTGAAATTTTCGACTTTTCTACTTTATCTTATTCCATTTGTAGTTCGCCGCCTTACAACAAATCCCGGTTCCACCACCGATAATTCTCCTATACATTTGGATGTATAAACAGCATTGAACTTACAAATCATCTGCAACATACTAATTCAGCAATTTTGTCCAAATTTCAGTAATCAGCATCACAATTTCACAATATCTGAACTTATTAAGCACCGCGTATCATCAATTACAACAGAAATTCAAAAAGAAAACCTAATTTAACATTGTTCAGCATTGAACTAACAAATCATTCGAAACAAACTAAATTCAACAATGTCATCCAAATTTCAGCAATCCACATCACAAATTCACAATATCTGAACTTATTAAGCTCCACATATCATCAATTACAACATAAATTCAAAAAATCAAAACCCTAATTTAACATTGTTGACAATTAAATCGATTAAAAGTGGGAAAAAATTAAGATTAACCTCAATTCGATGATTGATGAACGGAATTAGTATCAGCTTAAGTCGAAAAATTATGGCGCGGAATTGCGATGAAGTAGAATTATCAATCTAGGGTTAGAGATTTGGGGATTTATTTTCGGGGGTTAATCTTGCGACAATTATTTATGACATGAGGATTTGGACATGCATCATGAATTCATGTTTAATGAGTAAACAATAATTTAAGCAAGATTATTTTTATGTTATTTTTATTTTTAAAATATTGTGTCCCGTATTTATATATTCATAGTACTATACCCTATAACTGGTAGGGTAAAATTCGAGCATTATAATAAATTTTATGAGTTTTATTTTAAAGATTGTGAGTTTTATTGAACAGTCTATGTATTTATCTACTTAAAACTAAAAAAATTGGACTGTGAAAATCATCAGCGTTATTGCTCTATTGGTAGTAACAATTTTTTTGATGATATGTACTATACAATACAACTGGCACATTATTGCTCTGTTGGTAGTAGCAATCTTTTTTATGGTACGACCTTGTCTCGTTGGATTATCAATATTGCTAGTGCGGATTTGAATATAAGTACGTAATTCCGTATCAGGGTTTTCTCAAAAAAAAAATGGAAAAACTCTGAAAAAATACATATGTAAGGCCATAAGCTCATATAGATGTATGTTGGTTGTACAATATTAGGGGGCATTTGGTTAGAGAAAGGGGAAGGGAAAGGAAATTAGAAAGGGTAAGAAGGGGAAAGGTAAGGATTTACCTAAAACTTAACTAGTTGTTTGGTTACATCAAGAAAATGAAGTGTGGTGGGTTGTGGTTTGTTTTGGTGTACGAGGGGTGGTTTAGGTGGTGGCGGTGGCGTGGTGGTGGTGGTGGCGTCATGGTGGTTATGGAGGTGGTGGTGGTGGCGGTGGTGGTTTGTGTGGGGTGGCTGTGGTGGTACTTTTTTGTGGTGGTTTAGGTAGGGTGGTGGTGGTGGTGGCGGTGGTGGTGATGGTAGTGGGTGGCTATGGTGGTTGTGATGATGGTGGTGGCGTCATGGTGGTTCTGGCGGCGGTGTTGTGGTGGTGGTTTATGTGGGGTGGCTGTGGTGGTAGTTTTGGTGGTGGTGGTGGTGGTGGCGATGGCGTCTTGATGGTGACGCGTGTGGTGGGAGTACATATCATCAAAAAAAACCTTACTTATCACTTTAACCTATTCCATTACCCAACTTCATCTCCATTAATCTATCTTCTTCATCGCCATTTACCTTCATCTCCGTTAGTCTATACATTCCACCTTTCTCCTTACTAACACCAACTCTCCATTAAAAAAACCTTACTTATCACTTCTTCATTCTCCATTAATACCAAACACCACCATTCGCTACACATTAGTACCAACATCATCAAACAACTCATATAAACACCCCTTTTTACAATTTCACCTCCACCACAATTTGCATAGTAAACCTAGATCCTCTTTGAAGTTAGGTTTTCAATCGTTTTGGGTTTGTTGATGAACCCACAAAAAATTTGGGTTCACTCATAAATCACAATCTTGGTTTACCCATTATAAACTCCCAAAAAATCGATTAGGTTTGCTGAATCTAAAACCGATTGGAATCGATTAGAAGATGATGGTGGCTGATTGTTGATGATTAAAATCGATTTGGGTTTGTCTGCTACTTTTTGGTTTTTACTTCTTTTGGAGGGATGTTTTGGGTTCGTTGATGATTATAATAATCGATTATTTGGGTTTGTTGAAACGAAAATCAATTTGGCAATTCATGCTTCACATGCAAATTAAAAGCAACGAGTCCTCGTCCCAACTAAAACTCCCACCTTTATTAGTTATTAACTTATTATCTGGCCTTCTCTTTGCTCTTAGTGGAAGTTGATTAGATATCATGATTATGCGATCCCGTATAATTAATGATGGACCTTTATTATTTGGCTTTTTTTGGGCATTTTAATAACAGTAAAACAAAGAAAGAAATTTGCATGAAAAGAATTGGAGTGAGAAAAAAAAAAAAAAAACTGGAGGAATGCAATGGAGTGAATTTTGAAGGAATAGGAATGAAGTAAGAAGATTGTAACAACAAATGAAAAGGAAGAAGATTATAAAAACAAAGGTAACCTGCTAAAAAATTAGGCTTACCGGTGACAATAGGTAAATGAGAGGAGGATAGCAATTGAAGTTAAATGATGGCATTGTTTGGATTATTTTAGGTTATTGAAAAGTTGAGATTATTTTGAGCAGGACGGGCATAGTTGGGATTATTCCCATCAATTAACTCTAATTCATTTGTTCTTTTTTCCCTTTTCATGTCTTATCAAGGACGCCCTACCCCAATTGTTTTTTTTTTTTTTTGCAAGAAGTTATAATTTTTTCCATTCATCCACAAAGGGGAAAGAAAAGAATAGAGGACTTTACAAAGAATAACCACTTAAGCCTTAACAAAAAGGCCAATTAAGCATTTAGACAATCACAAATTCTCCCATTTAGAGTAGGAAACCTATACAAAATTCACTACAACGAAAACGCGGGATAGTGACGGGCACACTGAAGGAAAAAACAAGTCGTCAGAAAACACGGGAAACTGACGGTTTTCTGACGAAGTTTCTGTCGGTACTTATTCCTGACGGAAATCTCGTCAGATACTATTGGCGTGTTGACAAAGTCAATGGCGCTAAATAGTATGTGACGAAAAATCCGTCAGAAAAACCATAATACTGACGAACTATCCGTCAGATGTTTCTTACACACATAGGTCTCATGCTCAGAGAAAAGTCGGCAATTTCGTTCAGCCCATACTCCATATATAACTCTTATTAGACAACAAACATACCAAACGTGCTTCCAGTGCTTCCTATTTCCTCTACCCTTGCACCATTTCAGCTTTGCTATGTAACTATTGCTACGACCTGAGATCTTCATCCATTTCAACATTCGCTGCCATAGGCCTGAGAATAAGGGCACTTAAAAAATAGATGAATGTGGGACTCATTTGCATTCCTACAAAAAATGCATATGTTTACTATGATCAGACCTCTTGTTTGGAGTGTATCCACGGTGGCTAAACATTTCTGCACAGCTAAAGAGGCTATGAGAGCATATCTAAGCTCAACGGCTTTGTCATAGACTGCTTTTAAAAGAGGCAGCTTGTCAAACTTAGGTTTAAACCAGTGGTAGGCTGACTGAATGTGGTATTTACCGCCTGCACACCAGCTATGTAATAGTGCCTCAGCAGCTTGAGGTGATCCAGTGGCCTGGATCATGTCATTCTTTACTTCAAGTATACCCTTCATGCTCTGAGAGAACTGGTCCTTTGATGGAGCTTCCCAGATGGTACCAGACTTTAGGTTATAAGCCTTGATCCTTACCCCAATTGTTAATAGTGAAGAATTAGAGATATAAATTTGAGGGTCTTAGCGGTGGTAATTGGGTCACTCGGGTCGGTTACCGGTCGGGCCAAGGCGAGTGGGGGCATATCGGTTTCGGGTTATATCGAGTTAGTGACGAGTTTAGGTCGGTTCGGTTTATGTCGGATCATCTTCGGGTCGGGTCATCAACGGGTGACAAGTCGAGTCGAGTCAGTGTCGGGTTAGGTTATTAACATATATTTTATCATATATATTTAGTTTTAGATGGTAATTTTATGTTAAAATAATGAGTAGGTTTATTAATTGTAGTTCTAAGTGAAAATAATTAAGATGAATATCAATTTGTTGTTATTTAAGAATTATTAAGCTAGTTCATTATCGGGTCATCTACCGGGTTGAGAAAATATCGGGTCGGTTCAGGTCGGCTCTGGATTGGAAAAAATAAGGCTGCTATGGTTATCGAGTCGGTTCGTGTCGGGTCAGTTCGGTTTTGGTTCACCCAATTTTCGGGTAGTATCGAGTTGGATTTCGGGCGGGTTAGGTCGGGTTCCTCGAAACGGGTCAGCTTTTGCCAGCTCTAGGTCTTATCTTCATTATTTTTATAGATATTGGCTTTGTGACTCATCTTAAAATAAGAATGGAAAAAAAATTGCATTCGTTTTTCACTTTTGTCTTGGATAACCAAAAGTTAATAATGACTTTTATCTTAAGGTTAGATTATTGGTTGAATTGAGACAAGACTTAACGTTAGATTATTGGTAGAATTGAGACAGGACTTTGATAAGTCTTAAGACAAAACTCACTCAAAACTACCAATAATCTACCAAAATCTTAACAAAGTTTTAAGTATTCAAGACTCAACTTACTTTGGGCGAGTCTTTACCACACTTTCAAAGAAACTATCAAATGAGTGGATCTCATTTGTCATTTCTTTTTGTTCTTTTTTTTTTTAAGTTTGTAAAAAAAAAAAGTGAAATGGAAAAAAATAGAACACAAGGTGAATCTGACTGATAATTGTTGTTGAGAATTAATTTAGTAACGAGGTAGATGGATAAGTGTGACACCCTTAAATCTAGCCTTAAATAATTACGTAAATTCTACAGAAAAACTGGTAGGATATGTTTGTAAATGGTTCAACTAGTCCAAAAACCTGCAATTTCAAAAAAATTTCTTCCTAAACCATTCACAACCAATCCAACTCAAGAAGAGTGTCAACAACCCTGCAATTGCTACAATCTAATTTACTTAACACCGCTAAAGGTAAGAAAATACATAATGATACAACCCAAAATGGAAAAGGGAGACATATGTCCCTTCAAATTATATACAAACCAAAAGTTAAAAGGTTATTTACATAACCAAAAGATAAAAGGTTTCTACAAAAGAAAGCCAATCTAGGTCCAAGGTTCCTTGCTCACTAGCTCGTCTGTGACACCAATAAAGCATCAACGACCTGTCAATCGCATTTTATACAAACACGAAAGCCACAATTCAGTGGGGAGTAACTTCGAGTCCTCCCAGCCACGAATCGTCAAAATTAATGTAACATGTAATGTAACATGTAAACAATTTGATAAACCATTTACTTATCATGTATTCTAACAAATGACCCCTAAACTGACCAAACTAAACTATCATGTGAATCATATAACAAATAGTAATCCAAACTTTATCAACTCAGAACCTTAGAAACTTACATCTCACCTATTACAGTTCATAAAATCACCATACAAGAAAGGGCAATATATCAAAGACAGGCATAAGTTCTTAGTACGGTCAATAGTCACTTTGTAACTCGAGTCTATACCACGAGGTAGGGAAGGTAATCGAACCGGTATCTTGGCTCAGCGGTTAATATTAATAAAACATGGCCAAGAGACAACACAACCCTAGCCTAAAATCTGCACAGACCTAGACATGCGGATACACACCACCGCACCCAAGACCCACAACTTTTTTTTAAAACAAAGTGAAGTGAGTACCCTAAGGACACCACCGAAGGGTTGGCTAGTACTTAAGCTGACCCCATACTATCAAAATAAGTACCTGAGGTCATGCCCCAACTTGGATATAAATCCACTAGTCAGGAACACAAAGGCTATCAAGCAGTGAACATATACTCGTCAAAGACTATAAAGACCTATCTATGATGAAGGCCGAAATACTCACCTAGGACCTAGTCCCAGCTAGTCCCAGCTTGAATACTTTAGCCCACACCACACAAGACTCACCACACAAGTCAATTAAGACACCCACTTAACCATAAGAGGGCAAAAAGTCCTACTTACCAACATAATTTCTAACATTCTATCATGTGAAAGGCTATAATATTGTCTATTCAGCAGATAAACCAACAGTTCCTCAATAAGTATTCAATACTAATTTCCAATCCTAGCAATTATAACAATATTTAAGGCTTTAGGGGAAACTAGGGTCATTACTACAAAATAAGAAGCTATTTAAATTCAACTAACTAAATAGGAAGCTATTTAAATTCAACTAACTACACATGTGAAATAGAGATATAATAAATGGCCTAAAACAAGAAAAAGGCCGATTATCTAATTCATTCAACCGAATTTTTACCCGCAACCCCAGCCCTGCGACAGGTACGGGTCAAATTGCGGCTGACCAATCACTCAATCAACTGACATCGCATCAGTCAAAGGGATTAAGGCTCAGTTTTCGGCACAATCAACAAAGCATTACAATTATCGCTATACAATTCATTCTGAGCCTATTATTTACAATTTCATTTTGTAAACTATCCTAACATATGATAACTATTAATATAAGCATAGTTTCACCCTTAACATAATTTTTTTATCACTAATATGATTCAATTCCTAAAGTGTACTCATACTAACTATGTCATTAATTAACCCAAAATGACGAATTTTACATGAAAATCCGCGAAACAAGCAACGGACCGACCCGGGCCAGCCGTGGGCTAGCCCTGGGCCTGCCACGGCCTGCCGGCCTGCTGCCCGTCACCCTATTCCTCTTAATTTTCCGTTTTTTCTTCATTTTAACTCGTTTTAACATCATCCAATCATTAATTAATCGTTCCATTACTAATATCCTAACTTAAACTAACCAAAAGGCTTAAATTAAGCATGCATGCAACCATATTTTAACATGTGAAAATTATTACTTAAACCAAAAATCACAAAACATCCAAAACAACAAAGATTGTGACGATAATTCGTCGAGTAACTCGAAATATGTTACCTTAAGCTAGAAAAAGAGCAATTAACACCTTGAAAACCCAAACCCTAACGACACTAGCCGCTATCCTCTACAATATACGAGTCCCCGAACTCGTCTTCCAATCCTTCACCTAAATAAACAATTAAAACACAATAATAAGCATATAAAACCGAAAATACCGAAATTTCATCTTAAAACAACTTCAAGAAAACTGAAATTAAATTGTACCAAGTTGTAGATCTCGGCGAGGGGATTCCGGAAAGGTAAATTATGCGAAAAACGGACTAGTAACGAAGAAATTATGGCCAAATTTGCTTGATTTTATGTAAAAAATGGTGTTTGGAGTATGATAAGGTTGAAGATGATGAAGGGTTAAAGAAAAATCAGAAAAAAGAGTAAAAGGGGGGGGGGGGGGGGTGTGTGGTCCGCGTAAGGGAGGAAGGAAAGGAGGAAAAAGGAAGTGCGGGATTTTTAGTCGGGATTTTTACGAGTCGGGTTTGACTTGTTTCAATAATAATTAAATCCGTAAGTCAAATGCAAATTCCGTCAAGACCAAAGTCTTTAAACACGAGATTACAATAAAATTGAGTATTCATACGACCCATTTCCAAATTCGTTTACCCAACGTTCAAACGAATTGTCATTTTCCCCCCGATACGCCCTTATTTCGAAATAAAAGATTTTACACGGTTTAAACTATTTTTAAACATTTCAAAACTATCAAAATAAATACTTTTCTTCAAAATATAATAAAATTATATTTCTTTGAATTATTTTTACTTTAAATACATTATTGTCAAATTTTACTTGTTTAATTAATTATTTTCGAAATATATTAACGGTCCGAAATTTACGGGGCGTTACAATCACCCCTCCTTTTAAAAAGTTTCGCCCTCGAAACTTAGAAGGAGAAATTATAGTTATAAGAAAATATAGGTATCTTTTCAATGAAACGGTGATACTCTTGTTGATCAGACAAGAACATCCATATTCATATCAAGATATAAAAATATTTCTACACCAATAAATGAGAAAACCCATTATTGGGACGTCACCAACAACGAGATTCAACATTCACTAATGTTAAAACCATTGAAAATCATAAAAGTATTTTCAAAATTTCAGTTTAAAATTCTATAGTAAGAATGATATCTTACTAAATTATGATTAACTAAGGCTTAGTAACTCGGAAAAAGAGTAAGAAAGGAATACCTTACGAAAACAATTCAGGATATTTAGCTAACATAGAAGCTTCAGTCTCCCAAGTCTCTTCTTCGACATTTCCACAACGCCAAAGAACTCGGACTAGAGGTACAACTTTGCTCCTAAGTTGCTTGTTGGCTTTGTCAAGAATCCGAATTGGCCTTTCTTCAACCACCAAGTTAGGCTCCAATTCAAGAATCTCTTCTTGGATTATATGACTAGGGTCACTAATGTACTTCCTCAATTGAGAAACATGGAAGACATTGTGAACCTTGCTCAGATTTGGGGGCAATTCTAAACGGTAAGCAACAGGACCAATCTTTTCAATCACCTGAAAAGGTCCAATATATTTAGGGCTCAACTTCCCTTTAACGCCAAACCGTTTCACCCCTTTCATAGGTGACACTTTAAGGAATACTTGATCATCAACCTCAAAGGAAAGTGGTCGACGACGGACATCAGCATATGATTTTTGACGGTCCTGAGCGGCTTTCATCCGCTCCCGAATGATCTTAACTCGTTCAATGGACTCGGTCACCAAATCAGGTCCTAACATTGGAACATTTTGGGTTTGATCCCAACAGACATGAGTACGGCATTTTCTACCATACAGAGCTTCATATGGTGCCATTTTAATGGAAGCTTGATAGCTGTTGTTATAAGAGAATTCAACCAAAAGTAAACATTTCTCCCAAGAAGTTTGGAAATCTAAGGCACAGGCACGAAGAAGATCCTCTAAGGTTTGAATTGTTCTCTCAGTTTGACCATCAGTGGCGGCGTGAAAAGCAGTGCTCATTAAAAGCTTACTACCCAAGGCCTCCTGTAATGCAGTCCAGAAATGAGAACAAAATCGAGGATCTCGATCTGAAACTATATCTTTAGGAACCCCATGATAGCGCACTACTTCATTCACATAGGCACCAGCTAGAACTTCTAATCTCCAAGTCTCTTTGATGGGAATAAACCGAGCACATTTAGTCAATCGGTCCACAATCACCCAAATAGCATTCTTCCCAGTGGAAGTTCTGGGTAAAGCCATCACAAAATCCATGGAAATAGACTCCCATTTCCAAAGAGGAACATCCAAGGGTTGAAGTAAACCCCCGGGCTTTCTAGCTGGATGCAATGAAAAAAGAAGAGACGGCGAAAATGGTGAAACTTGAAAGGGTGATGAGTAAAGTTATCACAAATGATGATGATGGTAACACTTTATCTATGGCTCTTGATAAATCAATCAGGGTGATCGACAACTTAAAATAGCGAAATGGCTTGTGTTGAGGTGGAGTTAAAGGGCTCTCAAAAAATCCTGACGGGGTTAGCTATGTTGTCGATGCTATCGTCCAAAACCCTGAATTTGCGATCGCACTGTACCTTAAAGACAAAATAAACTCGTAACAAAAAAAATTATTAATCAATACATATATTGTCATAATATCTCGTCAAAGTATATTTATTGTTATATATATGACCACAATTTACTAAACTTTTGCCACGGTTTATGAGTATTTTGTCATGGATATTGCTACGTTTGTTAGTGTTTCGCAATGATTATTGTTATTATTGTTTTTTGTTTTTGTTTTTTTATTATACTCCTTCTTTCCCGGTCATTTTTCTAGCTACCTTTTATTATTATTTCATTAAAAACAGTTGATCTATGTAATTAATTTAACTTAAAAGAAAAAATTTCAAAATAGAATCTTCTATAGTTTTATTTGTGAACTATAATTTAAGGTAAATTGAATGGTTAACATTGTTTTGAAAGAATACGGTGAGAACTATAAACGATGAAAAAATAAATGATGATTTTGTTACCTATCAGTTTGAGAGTATTAAAATGCTTCAACCAAGGATTTATCGATGTTATTACGTACCTTTGGGATAATTCTTTATAAACAAAACTCTCGGGCATTACGTGGACCTGAATTTTGGACTATTCTTCTTTGGAAAATATTAATGACACTCTTCCAAAATGTCATTAAACATAACAACTAAAAATAACAAAGATAACCTAACTTTCCCCACACTAAGGGAAAGTAATTAGTGACAACTAATTTAGCTAAACATAATTAATTTTTTTTTTAAAAAACTTCATCTTCTACGTAGAAGATCCGGAATTCTTCAACATTTTCAGATCCGGCATCCTTCTTCATCCTCCTTTGGATCCGGCGTCCCTTCTTCTTCAACTTGTTGGTAAGAGAACTCATACTCCACTTTTTTTAGAGGAGGTTGAATTGGGAGTTGTTGCGCCGCTTTTTTGGGGTTATTGTGCCGCTTGTTTCGGGGGTTATATTGGATCTTAAATCAATATCTAAGTCTAGAGAAGCTGCAGTAGCCTTAATCATATCCATTAAGGCAATAGAGGTTTGTTTCAGTTCCGTAACCTTGTCTTCACAGGTCTGGGTCAATTCGCTCACTCGTCGATTAACGAGTATAACTTTTTGGAGGTTTTCAGAGATAATATTAGACAGCTCTTCGTTAAGATTTGCTTTCACCCTCATTCTGAGATCACATAAAATAGTTTTGCCTTCTACAATGTACAGGTAAGAAGACACTAATTTGCAAAGTTTTATGTTGCTAAGCAATTTTATTTTTCTTTTTTGTGAAAATTTAATTGACAGATTACTTTTTACTAACCAAAAAAAATTTGTATCATTTTATCTTATGGAGTAAACGTGGTGCAAAAAATGAAAGTGTTATTGTTATTGTAGTGGTTTATAATCCTTCACTCTTAAAATGTGAGAACTTGTCTAAATTTGTGCTTATGAATAGTGTAGCATTATGAATAGTCCTTAGTAATAGTATTTTGGTTCAATATCATCCATTCATTAGGGGAAGGCCATTAATCTCAGCCTTTCACTCATCCTCTCATATGCAAATTGTTCTTGATCTTAAGCGTCCAAACCATTGCTGCTTCAAATCTCAACTGCCCAGGTGATTCATTCTCCAAAATTCTATCCATCCTTGGCTCTTTTGAATCGCTCAGATCATTCGTTGCCCCAAATTGCATTCCCTCTACAATTCGATCTTTCACTCTTTAAATAGTTCACTAATCCTTAGTGGTAACAATTCGCGCAGTTACCAATTAATTTTGTTGATTGGTTTCTCGATTTACAGTGATTATTAGGTTTCTTGATCACTTAGCAATTGATTTGTGCAGTTTGTAAATCGCTTTAACGGCATGCGGGTGTGATTTTCAATATCTGGCCATTTGGCGGCCATTGCGTATACGATGATAAACCAGTGAACCTCATAAATGCTGATGGTGTTTAGTTGATAGGGTAATAGACAATGCCTGCTACTTTACTGTTAAATGGGCAGTGGTGAATGATTCTGATTGGGGTTTGGCATCTTAGAAATGTAAATGGTTTGACCTTAACTGATTCTTTAGGGGAGTTGTAGTTGGTGTAGAAGATGGACTGTAAAAATAAACTTGTGAGACTTGCTGAAGATGCCGGCCATTGCAAATGGTAACCTACATAGCATCTTCAAAATGGTTCCTGGTCTCCACTACCTAAACCATTGCAACCATTTCTTCTCTACAATGACCACTTCACTCAGCACCATTTTTTTTTTTTTTTTTTTTTTTTTTGCATTCATTACTATTCCTCCATCTCAATCATTTGTTTATTGTTGATTAAAATATCCGTCATGAGGAATATAAAAGGTAAACAAATGAACGGGACAAAGGGAGTATATGTGATTTGTAACTTTAGTTTGACAATGTTATTTTTATATGGGTAGGTTTTGTTGCAATTTTTTGGTTAGCGGGTAAAACGTTGAGGGAAGTGGAATCAAAGTTAAGGGGGTTAGAGACATCTCTCAAAGGCTCTATCAACAAATGCGCATTTGATTCTAAATCAGAAAGTGGAAGACATAGGTCTAAAAGTTTCCTTTAGATTTAAAACAGTGCAGAATAGAAAGGAATAAACGATGTAATATGCTTCAGCTCAGCTATTTAACAGTAATTATCAGTGAGCAGATAGTCACTTTTTCGGGAACTAGAAATCAAGATACAATAGCTAAGCCATTAAACCAGCTAAAGAAGGCCACCATCCCTGTGTAGATAAGCTCTACTCATGTTAGAAATTCAATCAATCTCATTTTGACCGCAAATACTTGCTCATATGAGATGGTCTTACACGTGAAATCAATCCTTTAGCCATATAATTACAGCGGAACACCAATATTTGGGGTGGTCTCACGTTTAAGACCGTTTCATATCAGACAAAGCACAATGCAATACTCAGCTAAACCTATTTGTACTACGTATCATCAACACTTCCTAATCCGGGGAAGTGGCAAATAAGCCCCAAACGTTTGTCACTACGTGCAAATTAGCCCCATAACGATTTACTAGTGCGAATTAGCCTCATTAGTTATACCCGGCGTGCAAATCAACCCAAGTAGAGATATTCGAGTAAAATTCTCGTTGGAAAATTGTGACATGGCACCGGAAAAATAAATAGGATGGATTAAATTAAATAATAATTAAAAAAAAACATATTGATGAATTGTCACTATCTAATTATGCTGCTACTCAAACACCTGTTACGTCCTCCCTTATCTCTTTCACTCTTATATGGTTTTTGAGCTCCTTCTTCAATTCTCACACCTCTAACCAATTCTCTATTTTTTTCCACCTCAATTTTGTTTTATGTAGTCGACATTTATCCCTGTAAATCACCATTTTTGTGATTAAAAATTTACTAAGATTCACAAAAACTGGAAAAAAAATGAAATTGGGGGAAAACTGAATTTATACACACTACAATTATATACCGTCATTTTTACACGATTTGAGCTCGAAAATTAAACGAAGTTCTGCAACAATGGTGATGGTTGAGGTTGATATTGCTGTGATACATTAAACGGAGTTGTTGTGATTAAATTAAACCTAAATTCTGGCAATATATTTTTTTTAATTATTATTTAATTTAATCCATCCTATTCATTTTTCTGGTGCCATGTCACAATTTTCCGGGAGAATTTTACTCGGATATCTCTACTTGGGTTGATTTGCACGTCGTGTATAACTAATGGGGCTAATTCGCATTAGTAAAATGTTATGGGGCTAATTTGCACGTAGTGGCAAACGTTTAGGGCTTATTTGCCACTTCCCCGCTTCCTAATCAGTAATTATATACGAATCATAGGTATACTACTGGCTGCAATATCGCTTCGAACTTCTAATTTGTACTGGTAACCCGCCTGCACAGTTCTTGATCATGGCAGCTCTTTTCATTCAGTTTCAGATAAAGAATACAGTTTTACAAAAGTCAGGTCAAAAGCCCGAAACATGGAACGTACCTAAGAATCATCTATAACAGGATGGTTTTTAGTACCCAAACTCTAGATACTTGAGATAAATCCAAAATCATGTTAAATACAAAATCATGTTGAATACCCAAACTCTAGATACTTGAGATCAATCGATTTCCATCAATAAAAGTCGTAAATTTGATTCCGAAAACCTTCAACACAATACGAAAAATTAACAAAAATAATGGGGAGGCAGGTTTCGGTAGACACTCGTGCCATCATTAAATTTTTTAGACAATAAGATCCATATAAAGAATTAACCAAAACAATAATGAACTACAAACTAAATTTTGGTTTGAACCTTCAAATTAAGAATCAACAAAAATTATAATGAATTTACCAAAATAATCTTAAATTACAAACAAATTAAAACTAAAACTCATAAAATTAAAGAGGAATTTCAACCTTGTCTTTAGATTATTTCATCTTTGTAAACCTTTCGACTTGAAATTGATGAACAACGGTTGCATTCTGTATGTGAAAATAGTAAGTAATTGTTGGAATAAAATCGTAACAACGGATGAACGACAGAGAAAAACTGAAACAAAAACAGGGAGAGAACTTATCGAGACAGAATAGCAGTGTCGTGGTAATGAAGCCACTGACTTGAAAACAATATCGGCACGACTCCGGTGGTTATCGCCTACACGCCGTATGTTTCCCAAGGTTAACACTGCAGCTTTCGTACTTGACCACTAAAGCAATAAAGCTTTGGAACAAACAGATACTGTACCCAGATAAACTCAGAAGCAACAGAAGGAGAGCATATTTGAGAAGAGAGAAAGAGAAGAGATTATGTTGTGTGTATTCTGTGAAGTGAACAGCTCTATTTATAGGGAAAAAATAGAGCTGTTACACAAACAAAATCACAGTAATTAAGGGACGGTCAAACGTAATTAAGGGATTTAATTACGCTCCCTTAATCTCTGCAATTAATAGTCATAAAATATTTTGACTATCACAGATACACTGAACCTGGACAAAGACCAAAAACACACAGCCCAAAAAGAGAATAAAAGAGGGCCTTTGGCTCGCCCCGCAGGGGCTCTACCCAAACCCGAGCCCGAGCCCGAGCCAGGCCGGCGCGCGTGCGTGTGTGTGTGTTTGGATCAGACTCACAGGCCCAACACTCTCAACAAAAGCCTCCTTGGTCCAACTCTTATCCACTTGGGGAGAGAGTAGATATATAAATATCACAAATCTACTTCTCCCCACCGATGTGGGATGAAGGCAAAACTCCTTTTGAGTTTTTGGCTTTACTTGAAGCCATTACAACCAACAATCCCCCACTAATGGCGAAGAGAAAGCTAAAGATATATTCCGGGTAAGGAAGGAGTGGATACTTAAACGTTCAATGTCTTTCGACTTGAATTGATGTATTAGTGAAATGAGGCAACAACTTACTTTCAACAAGTGAATATCTTTCGATTTGAATTCCTCGTCGGACTTTGGTCGTTGAATTCCCCACAACACATATCATACCTTCAAAATCTGTTTTATTCCGCGATTTCTAAGTGCAACGCTTTTAAAGCCATGCGTTTTACCTTGGTTTAGATGAGTGCTCTAGCGAGAATTTACATATTCACACATAGATGGTGGCTGGGCCATCACACCCCCAAAGGTAGCTCAAGTGCTTCTCAGTAGCACTTCTTACTAGAGCTATTAAGGACAAAAGTCCAACCTCAAATAAAAACACAATCCATCAAATGCGTCTCAAAAGCACCACCAGAATTGGCTATGGATATCAAATGCCATAGGAATGAGCTATAGAGTCCATCAAGTATCACACTCAAACTTGATTCAAGGACTTAAGCCCCATTCCCCTCGACATATCAAGGACTACTCTCCTTGTTAACCCCTTAGTAAGGGGATCAGCAAGATTGCGTTCGGACTTCACATAGTCTAAAGCAATCACCCCATTTTTCTGGAGTTGTTTTACCACACCGTGCCTGATCCGAATATGTCGTTTCTTACCATTGTAGACATTATTCTTAGCAACACTGATAGCTGCTTTACAATCACAGAGAAGGGAGACTGGTGCAACCTGTCCCCCCCCCCCCCCTTCCCCCCCACACAAAGGCACGTCTGCTAGTAAGTTCCTCAACCAATCTGCTTCTTGACCTGCCAACTCAAGAGCAATGAACTCAGATTCCATGGTGGAGCTAGCTATACAAGTCTGTTTTGCAGACTTCCACGATATGGCTCCTCCACCCAAGGTGAACACATAACCACTAGTGGAATGAATTTCATCATTACCTACAACCCAATTTGCATCACAGTATCCTTCTAACACAACAGGAAATTTACCATAATGCAAACACAAATCAATTGTTCCTTTTAGGTATTTAAGTAAACGACGAAGTGCATTCCAATGCTCGGCACTAGGGTTATGTGTATATCGACTCAGCCTACTAACAGCATAAGCAATGTCTGGTCGAGTACAGTTCATGAGGAACATCACACTTCCTATAATCTTAGCATATTCTTCTTGTGAGACACTATCACCCAAGTTCTTACACAAAGATATACTAGCATCATAAGGAGTTCTAGCAGGTGTAACATCAAAACTATTAAATTTCTTCAACACTTTTTCAACATAATGTGATTGACTAAGGGATATACCACTTGGGGTTTTCATAACTCTAACTCCAAGGATAACATCAGCTTCTCCTAAGTCTTTCATCTCAAAGCGTGATGACAAAAATTGTTTGGTTTTATTTACAACAAATAAATTACTACCAAGAATTAACATGTCATCAACATATAAGCATATAATCACACAATCTGATCCAAACATTTTAGAATAAACACACGAATCAGAATTGTTAGTTATATAGCCATCATCAATCAAAGTGTTGTGAAATTTCTCATACCACTATTTAGGTGCTTGTTTAAGACCATATAGTGATTTTCTCAGTTTACACACTTTACTCTCTTGATCCTTTACCACAAACCCCTCGGGTTGCAACATATAGATCTCTTCATTTAGGTCACCATTCAAAAAAGCAGTTTTTACATCCATCTGATGTACTACAAGATCATGAATAGCAGCCAAAGCAACAAGAGTTCTAATGGTGGAAATTTTAGTCACGGGTGAGTAAGTATCAAAATAGTCAATATCTTTCTTTTGTGTAAACCCCCTCACCACAAGTCTGGCCTTGAACCTTTTTATTGTTCCATCAAGTCTCATTTTCTTTTTAAAGATCCATTTGCTACTAATGGGTTTACTACCTTTAGGCAAATCAGTTAACTCCCAAGTCTGATTAAAAACAATAGAATCTAGTTCATTTTTAATAGCTTCTTTCCAAAAAACAACATCTATAGATCTCATAGCCTCATCATATGTTTTTGGATCATCTTCTATTAAAAAAGCAGAAACAAGCTCATCAAAAGCACAAATATCACATGCGTTTTCAGATAAGTGAAGTCTGATAGCATCAGTTCTGATGAAATCACTCCCGTAGCTCTTTTCAATTCTGGGCCTTTTGCTCCTTCTTGGTTCAACCGCATGATCCACATAAGTACTAGTACTCGCATGCATAGAACTGTCAGTAGGGTTAACAGACACGGTAGAAACAACAGGGGCATCAGGTAGTGATACCGTTTCCTTCTTAAAAGGAAATACCTGCTCAAAAAACTCAGCATCTCTAGCCTCAGATATAGACCTGTCACTTAAAGACATGAACCTATAAGCAGAACTGTTTTGAGCATAACCAATGAAAACGCAGTCATAAGTCTTAGGTCCAATGGTTGGCCTCCTAAAGCTAGGTAAGCCTACTTTAGCCAAACACCCCCACACTTTAAGGTAACTTAAGTTAGGAGCATAACCTTTCCACATCTCATAGGGTGTCTTGTCTAGTTTCTTATGAGGTACCCCGTTAAGAATATGACAAGCTGAAAGCACCGCTTCCCCCCCACATATCATCAGAAAGGCCAGAACTTAAAAGCATAGCATTCATCATTTCTTTCAAAGTTCTATTTTTACGTTCAGCTACACTATTCGATTGAGGTAAGTATGGTGGGCTCTTTTCATGTATTAAACCATTTTTTTCACAAAAATCTACTAAATAACCAGAGCCATACTCTCTTCCTCGATCGGACCTGACTCTTTTAATCTTCCTATCAAGCTGATTTTCTACCTCAGTTTTGAACTTTATAAACATGTCCTCAGCTTCACTTTTATTTCTAAGCAAATATACTTTGGTATATCTAGAAAAATCATCAATAAAAGTGACATAATAATGTTTACCACCTCTGCTCATGGTGTTTTTGAAGTCAGCTAGGTCGGTGTGAATTAACTCAAGAAGACTCGTTTGTCTAGTTGTAACAGGTCTACTAGGTTTCTTAGCAAATTTGGCCTCGACACAACTATGACACTTCTCAAGAGTTTCTGAAGATAACGAAGAAATAAGCGACATAGATTTGAGCCTTTTAATCGAATCAACATTCACATGACCTAATCTACCATGCCAAACATCAATAGACTCAGCAATATAAGCAGAAGTAGAAGCATTATTATTAATGATATGAGAATCAACATTCAAAACAAATAAACCCCCACAGAGATAACCCTTGCCCACAAAATCCCCATTGCGCGACATTACAACCTTGTCAGCCTCAAAAACAAGTTTCACACCAGCTTTGTTTAGCAAGGCACCAGACACGAGGTTTCGACGCAAAGTAGGAACATACAAAACATTATTTAAAGCAAGAGTTTTCCCTGAGGTTAGTTTGAGAAAGATCTTGCCTTTGCTTGGTGATAACAAAGAGAAGAAGAGTTACCCATGTAGACACATTCACCATTAGCAACATCTTCAAATTCAGCAAAGAGATCCTTGTTAGCACAAAGATGCCTTGAAGCCCCTGTATCCAGAATCCAATCACTAGCATTTGCAACCAGATTAGCCTCAACCACTACAACAACAATAATATCATCCTTTTCAGCAACATTAGCTTCAGCAGCAACTTTCTTTTGAGGACATTGATAAGCTTTGTGACCCGTTTTCCCACAAACATAGCAAACCAGATTTGGTTTCTGGATCTTTGAGGCAGGTTTGGTGAATTTCCCTTGACCAGCTTTCTTGGCATTCTGACCCTTGGATTGACCCTGACCAGCTTTAGCCTTTCCCTTACCCTTGAACCTATCTTCCTTTGAAGACCCACCAGTTTCAACAAGATTGGCTTTGACAGTAGTAAGAGACAATTAGACTGACTTATCTTTCAGACGATTAGCTTCTTCAGTCCTCATGTGGCCTACTAGCTCTTGAAGGGACAAATCTTTCTTCTTATGTTTCAAATGGTTCCTATACTCATTCCAGAAAGGGGGAAACTTTTCTAGCAAAACATTAGCCAAGAAAATTTCATCTAGTTTCATTCCCTCATTAGTGACATCAGCACACAAGTTCTCATAAACATGAACTTGCTCCATAATTGGTTTGTCATCTACCATTTGAAACCCAAGCCACTGCCCGACAACATATTTTTTCTTACCCGCATCGTCAGCCCCATATTTTTTCTCTAACAGCTCCCATATGGTCTTAGCAGATTTATGGACCGAAAATAAATCAAAGAGGGTATTCGACATATGAGTAAGGAGATGGAACTTAGCAGTTTTGTTATCCTTATCATGTTTCTTAATAGTCTCCTCATTCGACTTAACACTACGATTTAAGGTGGGGTAGTTTCTACACTAGCAATGTAACAAAGAGCGGGAGGGTCAGAAAATAAAACATAGTCGATTTCTAATTGTTCAAAATACATAAGCAATTTCTGAGACCATCTTTTGTAGTTCATACCGTCTAAGGGTTCCAATTTCGACAATTCAGACAGAATTTTGTTTGAGACGGCAGCCATTGTTACGACAAAAATTATATTGTTTTCAAATTGTTGGAATAAAATCGTAACAACGGATGAACGACAGAGAAAAACTGAAACAAAAACAGGGAGAGAACTTATCGAAACAGAATAGCAGTGCCATGGTAATGAAGCCACTGACTTGAAAACAATATCGGCACGACTCCGGTGGTTATCGCCTACACGCCGTATGTTTCCCAAGGTTAACACTGCAGCTTTCGTACTTGACCACTAAAGCAAGAAAGCTTTGGAACAAACAGATACTGTACCCGGATAAACTCAAAAGCAACAGAAGGAGAGCATATTTGAGAAGAGAGAAAGAGAAGAGATTATGTTGTGTGTATTATGTGAAGTGAACAACTCTATTTATAGGGAAAAATAGAGCTGTTACACAAATAAAATCACAGTAATTAAGGGACGGTCAAACGTAATTAAGGGATTTAATTACGCTCCCTTAATCTCTGCAATTAATAGTCATAAAATATTTTGACTATCACAGATACACTGAACCTGGACAAAGACCAAAAACACACAGCCCAAAAATAGAATAAAAGAGGGCCTTTGGCCCGCCCCGCATGGGCTCTACCCGAGCCCGAGCCGGGTTGGGCCGGCGCGCGCGCGCGCGTGTGTGTGTTTGGATCAGACACACAGGCCCAACACTCTCAACAAAAGCCTCCTTGGTCCAACTCTTATCCACTTGGGGAGAGAGTAGATATATAAACATCACAAATCTACTTCTCCCCACCGATGTGGGATGAAGGCAAAACTCCTTTTGAGTTTTTGGCTTTACTTGAAGCCATTACAACCAACAGTAATAGCTAAATCTTCAACTCGGTGGGTAATTTGATTGAATGAGAAATTTAGAGGTGAGAAGTGATTGTAAATCTGAGTCATAATTGTGTAAAGAATCAAAGATATATGATATAATCACATATTTATTATTATTTGGAAATTCAGAGATTGGAAATATCAAACACATATTGGGAAGGAGAAAATTTAGGAAAAAAATTAAGGAGTGATTATTGCTGTATCTAATACTCCGTATCAATGCTCTTCAGTTATTTTTACATAGGGAAGAATAGCAGATTTGGGCTCAAAATTTGGAGGCCCAGTTCGAGCGCCCTGGGCTGCCCTGGGCCTTAGACGCCACTGGCATATGTATGTAGTATGCGTTCAAATTTTCAATTTTCAATGTACTCAATTGAACAAGAAAAGGAAATATTCAATGTAGTTGCGATGCATATAAGAATGTAAATACTCAATCTAGTCCACAGTAGTGCATATGTATCTACTATACAGTATACATTATAGTACAATATAATGTAATAGATGCAAAACAATGTAAATTATTAACCAACTAGTACAACACCGTCGGGTCCCCACCGCCGGCGACCTTGTTAGCCGGCGAATCCCCTCACCCAACGTCTACAACAATCGTCAGAGTAGTGGGTTTGTGAAATTAGAGGGTAATAGAAATTTGAAATTAGAAAGAATATAATTAGAGAGAAGTTAGAGAGGGAAAATGGTTGGAGAAATGAAAGGGGTATAATCGTCAACATTGTACTACGTGAGTAAAATGTGTACTGCGAAAATCAGCACCTTATGTGATTTGTAACTTTAGTTTGACAATGTTATTTTTATATGGTTAGGTTTTGTTGCAATTTTTGGGTTAGTGGGTAAAAAGTTGAGGGAAATGAAATCAAAGTTTTTTAAAAAAAAACTTCTCTAACAAAACAAGACGGAAAAATAAGTTTTTAAAAATTTAAAAATTAAAATAAATAATTTTACAACGAGTTCGGCACAGACGAGGTTTATTATTAATAATTTATTAGTTTATAACGATAACAAAACAAGACGGAAAAATAAGTTTAAAAAAAAAAAAAAGAAACGAGAAATTCAAAAACAAAAAGAAAAAAAAAAAAACAGAAATTGGGCTTGGACGAAGAACATTTTCGTCCAGGCCCAAACGAAAATGTTTTTCGTCCAAGACGCATAATGGACGAAGAACATTTTCGTCTGGGCCTGGACCTGGACGAAATTGTTCTTCGTCCCAGCCCAGATTTCCTTTTTTTTGTTTTTTGAATTTTTCGAATAATTTTCTACAAAACACGACTTAATCCGATTCAAATCAAAGCATCTATCCTAATTCCGTCTACAATAAAGGCATCTATCCTAATTCCGTCACAAATTTACAACTAAGAAAATACTAAAAAAAATATTAATAACAATCACATACCTTGTTGAATGTTTGAATTCGTGACGGAAATGATGCGGTCGATACGTTTTTTTGTTGTTATTTGAGTCGGATTTTTTTTTCAAAATTTGGAGTGTGAAAGGTAGTTTTTGAATAAAAAGGAAAATATTAGGGGGAGTGTGAGGGAGGGGCAATTTTGGAAGTTCATTAAAATTGTCGACGATATTTAGTAAATTGTCGACGACCTTTAGCAGGCAGGAATAATATATGGGCTGGTCTCAGGTATCTTTGATAAATGGGCTGACTTTTATAAGACCTCCTTATATAACCATTTGTGATAACCACTAACCTAATTTCTCTCTTTTCTACTCACCAGTCTTCCTCCGCCGCCAACCCCCTGTTTTCTCCAAAAAAAAAAAATGTCCGCCGGCGATGGATCCAAGGTTCTCGAACTGCTCAGAGCGCAAAGAGAAAAGTATCGTGAGTTGGAAGATGCGCGGGATGCTATCTCGAAAATCAACAAGCAGGATAGAACAGTTGAACAACAAAGAATTATGGATATGAATCCTTACATCACTGAAAGAGCGGACTTCGCTGACAACATGATCGCCGAGATTGAGAAACTCTTTCGTTCGAATGTCTCCAAAAAGGAACTTCTCACTGCAGCTTATGGAATGGCCAAAAAAATGGACATAAGCTGTGACCAGATTCTGGTTGATCTGAAATCTAAAAACGAACTAATTTCATCCCTTCTAGTTGACTTCCCAGAATCAAGGTTCGTTTTTTCCCATCCATTTAGCTTCTACAAGGCTAAAAAGTTAATTTGATCCAACAATGGTTCCTGGTCGCCACTACCTAAACCATTGCAACCATTTCTTCTGAAGGAAAAAGTGGCGGGAAACATTAGGGAAAAAAATTAACTATCAGATATACGCGCGGGTAAACATTTACATAAGATGGGTCGTATACTAAATTCAACATTAGGCAATATGGTTTTTAACTCGACGACTAATAAAAATTATACCATTGCATTAATAGTATCGAATATAAATGATAAAGTAACGTAGTCGGACGCCGCGGCCGTTAGGCCGCGGACCACCAACTAGTCAAAAACAAAAGCCTAAAATCAAGCAACCAATCATAGCACATAAAAAAACTGAACTTTTATAATATGTAGATATTTCAGGTCCTTAAATTGTAGTTTACTCGTTTTCTAGCTGCTAATCCTGCGAATACGGCCGCTTCTTCTTCTACAGACTTTTCTAGCAACACTGATGAGGAAGTGGACTATCCATTCTCCTGTTGGTTCTAGCAAGGATGGTGTTGCTGCTGTAGGAATGGAGGAATATGCATGCTGTAGTTTTTATAAGGAGATCAGTGTTTGGTTATCTGTGTAGGATAAACTACAATATTATTTCTATCATTTCTATCGTTTCTTGTCACACGGATTATTAGTATTTTGTCACGAGTATTGTTACATTTGTTGGTGTTTTCCTATGATTATTGTTATTATTGTTGTTGTTGATGTTGTTGTTGCTATCTTTGATTTGTTTACCTCTTATTTTTTTATTCCATCCGTTCCGGTAATTTGTTTACCTCTTATTGTTCTTTCATTAAAAACAGTTAGTTACGTAATTAATTCAATCTAAAAGAAATTTTTCAAAATAAAAATTTCTATAATTCAGTGTAAATTGAATGATTAAAATTGTTTTGAAAGAACATGGTTGATTTAATTTATAATGCTAGCCACCTATTGTAGATGGATAATGAAAGAACGTAGTGAGAATAATAAATGCGGAAGACATAAATGAAAATTTTGTCAGTAAAATTTATACTAACAATAAACATCTAAAATTTATGTAGTATTTGTTTTTATGTATTTACTTTACAATGAAAAGCCAAATTTTAATGATTGTGTTTAATGATACAAATTCTTTCAATATTTTCTCTTTTTTAAAAAAAAAATAAAATAAAAATAAATACATAATGATGTGGTTTGCTAAAATTTTCTCAAAAAGGGAATTGTATAATTTTATGGCTTGTCATGCCTTTTTATTATACAAATTCTTTCAATATTTTTTTCTTTTTAAAAAAATTAAATAATTGATTATGTGGCTTGCAAAAATTCTCTAAAATGGGAAATTGTGTAATTTTATGATTTGTCATGTCTTTCTATTATATACTAGTTTTCTTTCTCGCGAAATTCGCGGATTTATTTATATTATGCTATATATGAGTTTTTTTTTAAAACATTATAGTTTGGTTACTTAAAATATAAATACAAAGTATGGATTAATTAAAATGTGAAATTGTTTTATATCGTTATTATACAATTAGACATGAATATCCTAGTTATATAGTTTGTATTTCCCATATTAAAGAATACACCATATAAGTTTGGTAATTGTGGAGATCCAAATCATTATCAATAAATTTGTTTCTATGACATGATTTTACCAAATATAAATTGTAAAAAAAAGTCACATTAACGACAACGAAATAACATTCAATTGCGGAGTGTTTTTTTTTTTTTTTTTTTTTTTTTTTTTTTTTTTTTACAAAAGTTAACAAATCATAATAGTAAAATTAGTAAAAGATATCGTCCTAGTTAAATATATATCTTCAATCACTCATACGAGAGAATATGCTTTATACAATTGGTAAATGTAGTGGCCACTTAATAATTTTTTTTACCTCATACCGATATTTATCTACAAGATTGCAATAAATAGTTATGTTGATCAATATATATATTGAAGAGAAAACATTGTATTTTATTTTCATAATACAAGAGAATTAAACTTGCTTATCTCGATTCTTACACAAATGAATAATGTATTAGTAATAGGAAGAATACTTGAGTCACTAAACTACTATAATTATGCAAGTCAATAAGTAACACTATAAGAGCATCTCTAGTGGACGGCTATAATACATTAGCCTGATTTGCAAGCCGTTTTTTTAAGCTGTTTTGCTTTTCAACTACACACCGCCCCAATGGAAAACTACAACACTTTGTAGCTTATACGGGTCCCACCTTATTAATTTCATTCAATAAAAAAATTTATCTTTTTATTTTTTCCATGTCAAGCTATGTAGTTTGACAAAGCTACAATGCTTTCAAGCTACATTTGTTCACTTCATTTCCAATGGTATGCTTGAAATTTTATAAAAATTGCAAGTAAATCCCAAAAAGCAATCATTGTAGTTGCTCTAATGGATACAAGTAGTTTGTTTGTTTTTTCTACAAGAACCAATTTTTTTTTTTGTGTAGGTAGGTAAAACGAGTCAAAATGGTGATTATGTTGCATATTTCATCCCCATTTACTATCCTTATTCGTTTTTTACCCACCTCCTAAAATAATTGTCCAACTCATATCAAATAAAAGGGAAAACAAATATTTTCCCGTATCTTAAGTATGTAATACTCATAATCCATAATATTGTCCAACTCATATCAAATAAAAGGGAAAACCCTGTATTTTTTCAAATTCTACATGATAACCCTATTTTACAGAGAACACACATGGTAACCCTGAACTCTTTAAATACGTATCGCCGTGACCCTTAACTTTTTTTCCGTTAATTTTGTCCGTTAAATATGTGACGTGACCAATTAAATTTTGAGATTTTCTACATAGTAATCCTATATTTTTAAAATTTTTACAAGATAACCCTACTTTTTCTACAAATCACATGTGCTTAAAAACATAATCTCTTAATTAATCTTCTTTTTGCAATTTTACTCAATTAGACCCAACAAATATTCTACCCTATAATAGGAGAAGAATGAAGCGATCAGAATTGTCAAATCTACCCTCATTACACTTTAATTAACCATGTTTTGTAAGTGAAATCTAGGAAGAACTTTGTTCAATATAAAAAAAATTCCAGACAAGATATTATAAATATCAAAGTAATAAAAGTATTCCATACCAAGCATTATAATAATCAATTCCAATTTTGATTCATAGGTTTAATCTAATTAGTTTTTTTTTTTTTGAAACCTTATCAAATGCCCTAAAATTGAAATTGTTGTAAACACAACAGTAACTCACTTCAATTATTTGACAAATTGGCACAATAAAGTTGGGTGCAATTCAAGAATGGAGACTCATGTGTAAACATTGGGCTGAAAAGTGGATTTCTTTGTTAATTATTGAATCCCCCTATTTTTGGAGATTTATGGTAATGATATTATTAATAACTTAAAGAGATGATGATTATAAGAGTTGGCATTTTTTTGGAGTAATCGAGTAAAAAACGTGCTAAGAATGATAGATTGAAGAACTAAGGAAATATTTTTAAGAGTGTTTTCTTTGTAAAAAAAATACAAAAAACAAATAGGGGTTATCTTATAGGATTTTAAAAAACATAGGGTTACCTTGTAGTAAATCTTAAATCCAATAGGCCATGTCACATACTTAACGGCCAAAATTGACGGAAAAAAAATTTAGGGTCACGACAAGATTTATTAATTGAGTTGGGGGTTACCATGTGTGTTCTCTGAAAAGTAGGGTTACCATGTAGAATTTGAAAAAACACAGGGTTACTATATAGAATAACCCAAAAAAATTATTGTCATTTTTCTAAATTGATAAAGATGACATTTATTCTTTGTAAACTAAATATTTTCGTACTAATACAATGGAGATCAAAAGTACAATTAAACTAAGCGGAAATTAGAAAATTCAAGCTAAGAGTAAATGTTTAGCTTAATATGGAAAATGACGAAAACGACTATAAAAAAATGTAAATAAAAATACAAAATTATGATCAAATTAATACTATTAAAGCTTGTATTTAGCATTGCTCTATGGATGCCAGGCCAATTGATCAAAACCTAAAAGATGAAGAAGTAAATAGAGAAATATAATTTAAGAAGAAGATAGTTATAAATAAAAAAAGAAGCTAATTGAAAGAGTAAATTAACCAAATAAAAATTAAAGTGAGGAAAAATATGGAAAAAAAATTAAAATTAAAAAACAAAGGATGATGAACAAAGAACAAAATGGATTATTCTCTCCAATCTTTATATGTAAGCGTGGACAAACTGAAAAAAAAAAATGTTGTGAAATAAAGAGATGAGAATTGTACAGAGAAAGTTAGAGAGAATTTATATATATATATAGAGAGAGAGACAAAACTGTATATTATTCTAATGAGGGGTGTATATAACTATATATACACATACAATGAGAGTAGAGTTTCCATAAGATAATACACTCTAGAATATTCTAAGATATGAACATCTATATAATATTATACAATAATATTTCATAACACTCCCCCTCCGATGTCCATTACTGAAAAAGATGTTAAAAACCTTCCTACAAAACCCCGTGGGAAAAATAACGCTAGTGAAGGAAAAAGTACACTAATCTTCAAACACGCATAATAATAGCTGCCTCTTAAAACTTTTTCTTGGAAAACCCAGTGGGACAAAATCATGGCTAAGGAAAAAGAGTACAGTGCGCTACTCTCCCTGATGATTACATAACTTCATAAATCTTGAAATGATCCATGATTTGACATAACTTCCCGATCGTTGAAGGAGTACTACCCATTGTGGTTAATAAACTTGAATTTTCGGTCAAAAGAAATTCATGACAACTTCGATATCATATTTCTTTGAGAACTCACAGTCTGGATATAATCATTTCATAATAACTCTTGGATCTTCATTTCAAATAATACCTCTATAATTATGATAAAGTTTCCGCAATAGATGATATATAACATTATATAATCCTGAACAATTGCCATCTAAACAACCATGATGACATGACTATAGCATAATGATGCGCTTATAGTGCTATCTCATTAAAAACCTTGTTAGGAAAATCTCATTGGAAAAAAAACCTAGTCGAAGGGAAAAAGGGCGTAGCTATCATTCCTAAATTCATTGTCTAAAGGAGATTCAATCCGATAATTATTGAATAATCGTCCAATACCTTTGAGCGATTTTCTTTGCTAAACCACATATGTATGGATTGACATTCTCATTGTAGACTTTGACTACTTATTTTTTAATCGTTATGCTACTTCTGGACCATAAAATATTTTCACATGTTTAGCATGAAGCTCATTTAAATCATTACTCACATGCTCAAACTTCGGGTTGAGACAATAATAATTTTCAGTAAACTATATAGGAGTTTGAATTCTCCATTTTGGAAATAATCACGATAACCTTTTAATCGTGTCGTAGAGGTTCATATTATAATCATGAGTTCCCAAAACTCAATTAATAAAACATTATCATTTGATGATCGTTTATAAGAGGCTCCTATAGGGAGTTATCCTCGTTGGAATATCTCATAAGATAACATTTCTCCTTTTTAAACATTGATGAAAATATAACAATATAATTAATCATGTGCATGCATATGATATGTAACTAATTCTAAACAACATTCTAAAACAATGCAATAATGTTTATATATTAAAACTAATTAATATGCTAAAATGATGAACTTAATATCTAAATGCACATGATGATGACTCGATAATGCAAATTGTACAGTTTCTTTTCCAATATTCATAATTTAGATTGACTTCAGGTCAATAATGTTCATTGACTTCAGGTCAATGATGATGACTCGATAATGCATTTGTGAGTGTTTTTTCCATGGGTCTTTTACTAAAATGACCATTTTCATTAAAATATTTCCTAAACTAACCATTTTCAAATTATAATTCCCATTTTAATCATTGTTAAGGTTTTAACAATATATTTGATTTTGACAATGGTTAGTTTGGGAAATAATTTGGGTAAAATAGATAATTCGGTAAGAGATCTATACAATATCAAAAATTAGTTTCTCGTAATGACAGTATGTACCTCGTTTATATATATCGCATGGATATTAATAGACTTATACTTTTCTTTTCAATATTTATTTTCTCTAATCTCATTTTTGCAAATGTCACACTTATGTTAAATCACTTATATAGTTATATATGAGTATAATGTATGATTATATAAAAAACGTGTGACGTGAATTGACTTCTTCCTTTATTTAATAAATCAGCGTTAGTCATTTTGCGATTCTTACGAAAAGGGAAGTCAACATTTAAATTATTAGCGAAGTGATAAAGTTACAACTAAATATTAAAAACCTCAAATATAACAATAATTGAAACTAAAAATTATGACCATTTTACTTCTTCCTCTATTTTATAAATCACCCCATTTTACTTCTTCCTCTATTTTATAAATCACCCCATTTTACTTCTTCCTCTATTTTATAAATCATCCCATATATTTTTTTTTCAATAAACATATTTGTTACGAAGTATTTTTTTTTACATTTAGAGTAACTTT
The DNA here is from genome assembly GCF_048544455.1 of Silene latifolia. Taxonomy (NCBI): domain Eukaryota; kingdom Viridiplantae; phylum Streptophyta; class Magnoliopsida; order Caryophyllales; family Caryophyllaceae; genus Silene; species Silene latifolia. The sequence goes on along the minus strand of NC_133530.1, from coordinate 2,772,624 downwards.
TATATGAAAGACCAATATGCCCAATGAAAAATTCTAAAAAATAGAATAATAAGTAATATAAAGATTTTAAAAAAGCACACATATTTAAATATCCATGGATTGATGAAAAATATATACATACTAACCGCCATCATGAAAAATAATTAATTTTGATATTATTGTATTTTTACCAAAGTAGCCATTTTGTCAAATATATTTCCCAAAGTAGCCATTATCAAGATTGATTTTGTTTCTAAAGTTTCAAAAACGGTTAGAATGGTAATTAAAATTCGAGAATGGTTAATTTGGTAAATACTTTAGGAGAATAATGACCATTTTAGCAAAAGACCCTTTTTCGATTGACACTTGTCATATAAAGGATGATTAAGCTAGCCTTTTTTATAGTATTTCATAGATTATTGAAAGTACAAAAAATCTTGTTTCACACCGACACTTTATTTTTTAGACGGACATATATGACCATTTTATGGTTAAATGTAACCACAATGGTATATGAGTGTTACAGCTTATGGTAACTGGTTTTTCAATAGTGGTTACATTTAACTGTAAAATGGTTAGAAAATCCGTCTTATTATTTCAGACAAAAAAGGCCCGTCTGAATGAAGCAAGACTCACTTTTGAAAGTGATAAAGTTTTGTTTTTGATGTACTTGTTTCAATAAAATCCGAATTAGAGGTGAATGGGGATAACAATACTTGTGAGTTATAACACTTGTAATTAAAATAATTAGGAGTCGAAGACTTGAAATTAAGTTAATACAATAATTTACCAGTTTGATAAAGTGTAAGCTCAAATTGACTCAATCTCATGTTCCACTGGTTTTATTTATTAATCTGATCAATAATCATAAACGTAATTAACATTTGTTTCGTCGATGCATGTGATTCTAACATAGGGGGCCCCACCAGGTCTCTTTGCTAAGGCTTGCAAGAGAGTCAACCATTGTGTACCTACCCTGTGCTATATGAAATTCGATTATATGTATGATATCCGACCCTCATTCCTGCATGCTTCAACTATAGCTCCGTTTGCAGCCATGTATCCGAACTTGAGGTATGGGCATATTTCATAAAGGAGGTGCAATGTTAGTTCCGGACGACTCCTTTCTTGCCACAAGCCCTTCAATCATATATGCACCAAGTCGTTGGATTGGCTCCCCGGAGATTGATACTTCATTTCTAGCCTAGGCTGGTTCATATGGTTTATAAATACCATTCATGGCTAATTTGCGTAATCAGGGCCGTCTCCGAGATATCGGGGCCCTGTGCGGAACTTCGAAAATGGGCCCTAATACCATTATTTACGTTAATACCTGTATAAATTTAAATGTTATTTTGTCATAAGATTTATTTCTTAATATACGGAACGTTTATAGTTTATTTCTTTCATATTATTATACAATTATATATATAACATAAATGATATTGTTCCGGGTGTAATTCCAGAGCAGATGTTTGTTACCACTCGTAGCTCGTAGAATGATGTCTTTGCTTGAATCCTCCTTGCGGTCTCCTGAAACGATGAACAAACTGAGGGCTCGGCTTTGGCCGAGCGTACTCACTCCGACGCTCAAGTCAGTTAACTTAGAGAGATAAGTTATTGTTACTTGGCTAGATGTGTATTGTAGAGAGATAAGGGAGATATTACCAGATGAATAGTGATTATTAGGTTAAATTGTGGATCCTTTCCTCAATGAAGGTTGGGGAGTATTTATAGACTTTCACCTTTTGTCACGTAGTGGCCAAGTGGCTAGCAGGTGGAAAAACCGTTCTACCCTCGGCCGATGGACCTATGGCAGGCCGGCCGAGGGGTCTTGGATATGAGTACGCGGATATGTGCCCATTTGGCGGGTTGCCGTGAGACCTATGTGACAGGCCGATGGGTTGCATCGGCTAGACTGTCTGAGTCGTTGACTTTGCTGTGGATACCCTTGACCTTGCTCAATATGTTGACTTGGTCAGCGGTGCAGAATATGCCCCATCAATTTGCCCCCAGCGTAGTCTATGCCGTGGTATGGGCTCCGATGTATGTTGAGCGTATATTCTGCATAAGTAATTTCTGAAAATTTTTTCTGCATCGGCTTCTTCTACTGTATCGGCTTCTTCTATCTCGGCCCGGTTCTTGTTAGGCCGTACCATATCCCCCCTCCACATGGATGTGTAAAGGGCATCCGATGTGGAAAAGAAAGTGACGCTGGCCGAGACCAGGGTTGAGAGTGATGGTTGTTTTTGATTGCCCCCGGCCGGTGCTTCCTAGCTTGGTTGATCATGTGGCCGGCGGAGAGCAGATACCTAGGAATTTGTTGAGGAAGATGAATAGGCGAAGAGATGTGAATGGGCGTGTTGAAGACGCTTGGTCACTGTTGCATTGATTGACGTTCAACTGTTGCAACGATTGACATTCCGTGGTTGCATGTCCGACACGTGTCTCTGTTTCGCCGATTGGTGACGCTTCATGGGCTGTGCCCTGATTGGTCCTTCTTCATGGGCTTTTCCCTATAAATAGGGCAGTTATTCCGTGATTTTGGCCACCAATTTCATTTTCTCAAATTTTCTCCAAAATCCTCATCTTTCTAAACTTTCAAGGGCTTCCTTTTCCTCTAATCTTCAGAGTCTTTGATCCGGCGAGTGTTTTTCTTCAAGGTAAACAAACAAATTTTCTTTTATCTTGTTAGTAATTGTTGTGAACATGTCTTCTGCTGATGCTGGACCTAGTAAACCTGCGTCGGGGGGCCATAGGTCTCCTTCTCCTGAAGTTGATCCTCAAATTCTGGAGGAATGGGAGGATGATGACGATGTCGGTGATTTCGGTGATGATTTCGGTGATGATGCGGAAAGGTCTCGTCCTAATGAGGGGAGGCAGTACGTTATGGATCACGGCGACGCCTGTAAGGTCCGTCTTGACCGTGATTGGACCCATAAGCTCGCCAGTTGTTCCGGCGAGACACTTTTCGAGGGCCATTTTTTCTTTGGTAGGGGATACAAAATTGTTATCCCTGAGGAGGGTCAGGCCGTCTGTTGCCCTCCACCGGGCTACACCGGCGTATATATGCGGCATTTGGAGTACGGGCTCCGATTTCCGCTGAATGGGTACGTTATGGCCATCATTAGAGCCATGAACGTTACCATTGCCCAACTGCACCCGTTGGCTATGAGGACCATAGTCGGTTTTGTCTGGCTTTGTCTCTTCAAGGGAGAGGCCCCAACGGTGAATTTATTCCGCCGGCTTCATCATCTCCGGCCATCAATCTCTGGCCGCGTCGGATGGTACAGTGTGCAAATGGAGCAGGGTTATGTCTCTGTTGACAAACTTACTTCTTGCAAGGACTGGCAAAATCGGTGGGTGTACGTTAAGGTGCCGGATGACTTCCGCTGCCCCGCTCCTTCCAGCACCAAGTTAATTTGCGGTGTGAGACTAAGGCGGAGCATGACAGATGGGTCACCCGGAAGAAGCTTAAAATGGATGCCAGCAAGGTCCCTCTTAAGGAGGATGAGAAGCTGGCGATGAGGCTTTTTGAGGTGGACAAGAGTGGGGTGCCGAAAAGATGGATCCCCCCAACGCAGATCATTCTTCAGGATGAGCCGCTTTGCCATGTCGGCCTCATACCGGCCCTAGCACAGGGTGAGTGGGGTCGGTGTGAGGCCCATCACCCTTCTCAATGTTCCTGTTTCTCGAACTTCGATTTATTTCTTCTACTTAACTCTTGCTTTGTTTCTTTCGCAGACCACTTTGGACCGGACCTGTCTGAGGATATCCTCCGGAGAATGGGGCTGCACAAAGATAAAACTGTTGCTAACTTGCATCCCAAGGCTCTAGCCCATGACCGCAGGACGTCGCCGAATGATCTCATGGAACAACAGCTGAAGGGCTTGAACATGGAGGAGGCCCAGGCGAAGGTTGTTAGCAGCATGGCGCGCCGGACGCGGAAAACAAAGTCTTTGGCGGCGACAGCGTCGACACCGGTTCCACCTCCCATCCTCCCCCCCAAGAAGGAGACGGTGGAGATCGTTGATATTACTGATGGGAGGGACTCTGATGCGGAAGAATCTCCCCTTGTCCGTAAGAGGAAGGAGACAGCCTCTACCGCTGGCAAGGAAATGCGTCCTCCGGCCAAGAAGGCCAAGCATGGTACGGATCTATCCTATGGCTCAGATTTAGCCGGTTCATTAGGTGCTTCTGATGACAGGCTCTCTGGTATGTCAATACGCGTTGGCAGTGATACTTTCATTAAATTTTTGCAGACCAGCCGCTGTCGGCCGTCGCTCTTATTGGGCAGCAAGTGGAGGAGAACCCCGTGCAGGCTGGTGATCAAAACGTCACCATTGTCTCTTCATCCCAGAAGGCTTCCCTTTCCCAGCTGCAGGCTGGTGATCAAAACGTCACCACCGTCTCTTCATCCCAGAAGGCTTACGTCTCCCAGCTTATAGTGGAAGGCACGAAGCTGATCAAGGAGCTGGCGAGGTGGAACGAGCTGACCGGTGCTCGTATCATAGAGCAGGAAAAAGCCGTGGCTCAATCTGTTTTTGAGCGTAATGCCATCAAGCAGGTGGCCGTGTCGGCGAAGCTGGATCTCCTCAATGAGCAGAAGCTTAGGGGAGATGCCGAGAAGGCGCTCTTGGCTGAGAGAAAACTCAGGGAGGACGCTGAAAAGGAGGTCCTTGCTGAGAGAGCCAAGGCCGAGGCTGCGGCGGCCCGAAGCTGCGAAGCTGCTGGAGAAGTGTAACCTTGTTCAGAGGCACGCCGACCTCTATCTCCAGCAGAGGAACGAATCCAGGGACCTGTTTAAGGCCCAGGGGGAGGTGATTCGGAGCAAAGAGGCCATCATCAGGCAAAAGGAGGAGGACATTGAGATGCTCCAAACCGTCATGCTCCCTAACATGTGCGCCGAATTCCGGGATCTGGCCGAAGGAGCTGCCAGGGAAGTGATTGGGGAGCTCTTCCCTCTTGACGGTTCCTTTCCGTGGGGCAAATTTGACGAGCTGCTTGACGACAAGCTCGAAGCTAAGGAGAAAGCCGTGGCGGAGAAGGCCAAGGAGGCGGTGAGGGTGAGGATAGAGAAAGGGGCGGCCGCGGAGAAAGAAGCTCTTGCTGAGAAGGCTAAGGCGGCCAAGGAGGAAGCCGAGAGAATGAGGGCAGCTGATGCTGCCGAGGCTAAGGCTGCTAGGAAAACTGCTGGTTTGCCTATCGAAGAAGATGCGGCTACCGCTGCTGATGGTAAGCAGCAACAGGCATAGGGAGACGGGCGGTTGTCACCAGGCTCACCCGGTGTCTCGGATAGCCTCAGCTGTTCGGGAGCCAATTATTAAGCCCTTCCTTCCTGCCATCTTTTGGCGCTCCAAATGACATATTTGTAACTTTTTGCTTTTCTTTCCTTGTATTTTGTACAACTTTGGTAGGTTGTGTTTTGGCTTATCCCTATGGGGACGGTCGTCGTCTGCATTCTCCTCACTTGTAACTTGTTATTATTTTTAATAAGAGTTCGTTTCTTTTGCCTTCGGCATGGCCGAGGTCTTTCCTTCATTTCTTTTCCTTGCGCTAATAGTTGAGCGTCTCAACTGTACTTAGCGTTTTCACTTTGCCTCTGGCTTGGCCGAGGTCTTTTCTCGTCTTCGTCTGAGTTGTCTTCTTACGTCATTAATTGAGCGTCTCTTTTTGTTTCCGCCTCGGCTTGGCCGAGGCAGCTTAGAGTGCGTATCTCAACTGTGTTTAACGCTTCTAAGGCATTTTGAGAAACTGCGCTGGCCGCGACTGTCGCGGTGTCTGCTTCCTGAGGGTGACTGCCGCTCTTGTCGGTGTGACAGTGTGAGCCGGCGCCTGCTTCTTGATAGAGACCGCCGCTCTTGTCGGTATGACAGTGTGAGCCGGCGTCTGTTTCTTGATAGCGTCTGACGTGGCGTCTACCACTTGGAGTGACTGCCGAAGCGTCTACTACTTGGGGTGACTGCGACGACGCTATATTTCTTGATGGAGACTGCCGCTCTTGTCGGTATGACAGTGTGAGCCGGCGTCTATTTATTGATAGCGTCTAACGTGGCGTCTAACACTTGGAGTGACTGACGAAGCGTCTACTACTTGGGGTGACTGCGACGGCGCTATATTTCTTGATGGAGACTGCCGCTCTTGTCGGTATGACAGTGTGAGCCGGCGTCTGTTTCTTGATAGCGTCTAACGTGGCGTCTACCACTTGGAGTGACTGCCGAAACGTCTACTACTTGAGGTGACTGCGACGGCGCTATATTTCTTGATGAAGACTGCCGCTCTTGTCGGTATGACAGTGTGAGCCGGCGTCTGTTTCTTGATAGCGTCTAATGTGGCGTCTACCACTTGGAGTGACTGTCGAAGCATCTACTACTTGGGGTGACTGCGACGGCGCTATATTTCTTGATGGAGACTGCCGCTCTTGTCGGTATGACAGTGTGAGCCGGCGTCTGTTTCTTGATAGCGTCTAACGTGGCGTCTACCACTTGGAGTGACTGCCGAAGCGTCTACTACTTGGGGTGACTGCGACGGCGCTATATTTCTTGATGGAGACTGCCGCTCTTGTCGGTATGACAGTGTGAGCCGGCGTCGGCTTCTTGATAGAGACTGCCGCTCTTGTCGGTATGACAGTGTGAGCCGACGTCTGCTTCTTCATAACGACTGCCGCTCTTGTCGGTATGACAGTGTGAGCCGGCGTCGGCTTCTTCATAACGACTGCCGCTCTTGTCGGTATGACAGTGTGAGCCGGCGTCTGCTTCCTGCTAGTGACTATGGGGAAAATGAACATTTTGATGGAAGACTTGGTCGATTTTACATTAGATATAAACATGCGTCGGGGTGCCCACAGCTGTTTTGGACACCTCCGCCACTATACAAGGTCTACCGTTTTCTAATGCCTTATTAGAGCGCTCCTTCCCTGTCAGTCGTCGATCGCATCCATGAGGTCGCCCTCCTGTTGTAAGGATGAGCTTTTCCCCCTCTCTGACTGCTTTGCCACTTTGAGGGATTGCATGTTGCATCCTCTGGCAGATATCTGGACGTTGACCACCTCGTCCTTCTCGTCCTTGGAGACGAGCTTATGCGCTTCCCCCCCGGTCCGAGGCATACATCAGTGTCAGGGCCCGGATGGACATTACTGCGTCGGCCTCGCTCAGAGTGACTCGGCCTATGAGAACGTTGTAGGCGGACGAGCCGTCAATGACTACGAACTCAGCTAAGACATTCTTAGCCGCATTCCCCTCGCCGAGCATCACCGGCAGTCTGATTGAACCCAGGGGTACCAGGCCAGCCCCGGAGAAGCTGTACAGTGGATTGGTGCAGAGGCTCAAGTCCTTGATTTTCAGGCCCAGGCTGAGGAAGCACTCCCTGAACATGATGTTCGTGTAGGCGCCTGTGTCAATCAGACACCTCTTCACCAGGTGGTTGGATATGTCCAAGTTGACTACAAGTGGGTCGCTGTGAGGGGCGATGACTCCCTCGTAGTCCTTCCTTCCAATAGTCATATCGGGAATGTTGGAAGCGGGGATCGCTGTGTTGGGCACAAAGTTGATGGCTTGATACAGCTCGTTCAGGTGTCGTTTGTGCCCATGAGCTGACCCACCGTTCTCGTTTCCCCCGATGACTACATGGATCACTCCTACCCGTTGAAAAACGGATTTCTTATCTGAACCCCTGGCGTCAGTTTTTTGGCCTTTGGCAACATACTTGCCGAGGCTACCCTTCCTGATCAGCTCTTCAATGGCATTCTTCAGATGCCGGCAGTTGTCAGTGAGGTGACCGGTGTGGCCGTGGTACTCACAGTACTGGCTCGTGTCGCCGTCCCCCTTTGGCTTGGGGGGCCTTTCCCATGTCTGGCCCTCCTTTTTGCTCAGGGCGAAGACCTCGGCGGCCGATACGACCAGAGGGGTTTTATCATGGTAATGCCTTTGGTAAAACGTTCCCGAACTCCCCCCGGCGCCCGTCGAGTCCTGTTTCCTGGCAGATCTGTCAGACCGTGACCTATTATTGTCACGGCGTCTCTCATCGGACCGTGACCCGTTATTGTCACTGCGTCTTTCGTCCGGGTTGTCATCCCGGTGGCTCTTCTTTTCTGAGGGCTCGGCCTCGCTGGGGCCTACCCAGGTCTTGTGATAGTCTTCCACCTTGATGGCCTGGTCGGCCATCTTCCTAGCGACATCTAGGCCCAAACCCCCGTACTTGATGAGCTCGTCTTTTAAGTCTCCCCTTGGGAGGCCTTTCATCAGTGCGAAAGCCGCCAGTTCGGGATTAATCTCCCGAATCTGCTGAACCTTGCCGTCGAACCTCTTCACATAGCTTCGTAGAGACTCGCCCTCCTCCTGTTTGATAGTTAGGAGGTCCGACGTCTCCACGGCCCTCCTTTTGTTGCAAGAGTACTGGGCTACTAAGGCGTCCTTTAGGTCGGCGAAACAGTATACCGAGCCGTCGGGAAGCCCCTTGTACCAATTTTGAGCCATCCCATGCAAAGTTGTTGGGAAGACTCGGCACCAGACCTCGTCGGGCTGCTCCCATACCGACATGTAAGACTCGAAAGCCTCGGCGTGGTCGGTTGGATCACTATCTCCTTTGTATGTGAACGCCGGCAACTTCAGCTTAGTTGGCACGGCGGTGTCAAGGACATAAGCACTGAGGGGCTGTCTGACCACGTGTCGAATGACACGCGGCGATCGGCTCCTCGCATTCCTAGTCCGGCTCCTCTCCTCGTAGCGGGAAGGACTACTTCTCCGACTCGGGCTTCTTCTCCGACTCTGCTGAGTCGGACTTTTCTGACTTCTCTGAGGCAGGCCTTGTCGGTGCTGTGGCGACGCTGTCCTCCCGTGAGTACGGGGAGGGCTCAGGTCCACCACTAGCACTCGGGGCTCCTCCGGCGTCTTGGCAGGGTCGGCTTCTCCTAGTGCTCCGTTCAAATTTCTCGGAGTCACGTTCCCGGCCCTGGTCTCCTGGACGGTTTCCGCCGCTCTTGTCGGCGTGACGGTGTGAGATGGCGTACTCCCAATTAGGTCCAGGAGCATCTTCAGTTTTGCTGTGTCAACCACATGTCCCATGATGGTGACCTGGTTGGCGGGCAGCGGCGTGTCTGGTATTATTGGCATCCCGAATTCCGGTTGGATTACTCCACCGGTGGAGGGCTGCACTACTCCAGAATGGTGGAAGGTATCATCTTAGTAGAGTGCGGTTTCGTCGGTCACGACTACCTCTTGTTGTTTCGACATCTTCTTAGCTTTTTGGGTGGGTTTTTGTGTTGTGTTTTTTTTTGTTTTTGGGAATGAATGTGACTAGCTTCTAGTGTCTTTTCCCCACAGACGGCGCCAATTGTTCCGGGTGTAATTCCAGAGCAGATGTTTGTTACCACTCGTAGCTCGTAGAATGATGTCTTTGCTTGAATCCTCCTTGCGGTCTCCTGAAACGATGAACAAACTGAGGGCTCGGCTTTGGCCGAGCGTACTCACTCCGACGCTCAAGTCAGTTAACTTAGAGAGATAAGTTGTTGTTACTTGGCTAGATGTGTATTGTAGAGAGATAAGGGAGATATTACCAGATGAATAGTGATTATTAGGTTAAATTGTGGATCCTTTCCTCAATGAAAGTTGAGGAGTATTTATAGACTTTCACCTTTTGTCACGTAGTGGCCAAGTGGCCAAGTGGAAAAACCGTTCTACCCTCGGCCGATGGACCTATGGCAGGTCGGCCGAGGGGTCTTGGATATGAGTACGCGGATATGTGCCCCGGCTGGCGGGTTGCCAGGCCGAGACCTATGTGACAGGCCGATGGGTTGCATCGGCTAGACTGTCTGAGTCGTTGACTTTGCTGTGGATACCCTTGACCTTGCTCAATATGTTGACTTGGTCAAGGGTATCCACAGCAAAGTCAACGACTCAGACAGTCTAGCCGATGCAACCCATCGGCCTGTCACATAGGTCTCGGCCTGGCAGCCCGCCAGCCGGGGCACATATCCGCGTACTCATATCCAAGACCCCTCGGCCGGCCTGCCATAGGTCCATCGGCCGAGGGTAGAACGGTCTTTCCACCTTGTGGACAAGGCCCTCGGGAACTGCGTCCGAGGGATCCACACCCGGCATAATCGACTCGAGGTTCTTTCGAATCGAATTAAGACATATTAGAGTCGCCACCAAGTTTTTTGGGAACTTGGAACCGTTCAAGTCAACTTTACACCTTTCATCGAAAATCATAAAGCCAATCGACTACGAGTGATTAAAGATAAAGACTTGTACCCTATATCACTCGATTTGAATGACTCTCGTAATCCAATGGTATTTAGACGGATCCACAAACCATAGATCTTGAGTAAGGGGTGAGGGTACGTGTTGGGAAGCCCATAAGGACACCCAACCCCGCCCGTCGATAACGGCCTCTACTAAGTCAAGTGTCGGATTTCAAACAAGGTCATAGCTACTGCGATGTATGATATGCAAACGTTGTTTTAACCCTAACATGTGACAACAATTTCTATGTCGTTTTAGATGCAACTAAACTAACTTTGTCAAAGTTGTAATTTAGCATGTGGGTTGATTGATCTAAGCAACATATAAACGAAAGCAAACAAGGCTTAGGGGGAATGGGGGAGCCGTTGGGATCTACCTATTACAAACCAGGCATTTCATGCCGACACAACAATAAATTAAAGATACAACTCGATCTAAATACAATTGCTACACACACGACGCAATACACGGCCATTTGGCCTAGAAAACCGTGCACAAGAGGGGTGGCCCACGGCTTACATGACACACGGCCTTGGGTCACTTCTCGTAATGCGTGCTTCCACTTAATCTCATCGAATTAGACATAGGGCTACGCACCAAAGCATGCATTAGCATAAACCGGGCCATGTTGTTTTAAACAACATGCGGTTTACTACGCTCCTACAAGCATTGGGGAACAACCGTCTAACCAAATAAGACTAAGGTTTTTTGAAGAGGTTTTGACTCGTAAAAAGAAAACTAACTCGAAAGATTACAACTCGATAAACAAACGATAAATTACAAGCTATCAAACGACAAAGAACAAAAGATATAAAACAAACGAGACAAAGAGAAACATGACCAACCCCACGGCCTAAAGCCACGGCCACAGACACGGCTACCCTAGTTCCTAGGTCGGGTTCATTAGTTAGATGGATTTGCAAAGCGATACGGGAGATACATTAGAAAACGATGATAAAAAAGGTCAGAAAGCTTCGCTTAAGATCGAGTGTTCCACACGGCCCAAAAGGGGTTGAATTAGGTCAAGCTTGCAAATTAAGTTAACTCATCGAGTGTTAATAAGAAGGTGCTAATCACGCACTCTTATACTAGCGAGAAATTAGGTGAAAGAGAAAGATGCGTTCAATTATTTACGAATTGTTAGTTGATTTTTAAAGATATGTCGATGTACCCTAATGTGTCTAATTAGGTTATTAAATTAATTTAATGTCATCTAAATACGCCATAGGTTAACAATCAGAGGTTAAACTAACATACAACGGGTCCTAGGGTATGTCGAATTGGCCGAAATAACAAAGGGGTCAAAAGCGAAGAGCGAAGTTAGAAACTCGTTTTATTTATGCCCTACCTTGAACACGAGGATATGTAAATGAGACGGGGGTGTACGACCGACAGATGTAGCGGTTTCTTTTCCCATCTCAAGTCAACGCGGGTGTTCATGGTGGTACTTTAACTCATACTCGAACTAACTAGTTTCATAGTTAATTTAAAAGAATCGATAAACAAACGAAAAAACAAACAAAAAAGACAATAAAAAAACGAGCATAAAACAAACGAAATAAAAGGGAGAAGAGGAGGATTTGATGCACCCTCAACCTACATGTATCGTTGACACCGTCTTGGGTCGTAATCGATGGTAGATTTTATCTCGAGAGGCCGTCGTCGACGAAGAATAAAGCAAACACGCGTTTTGGAAACTTTCTGGACAGCGATTTTCAAACGATGATATCTCCCTCGTTTCACGACGAAAATTCGATTTAAAAGATGTTTTGGAAACTAGAAAGAGAGGAGAACAGGGATCTTAAAGCAACCCCTGCTCGTTTTGGGTTATTGGGCACGAAAAACGAGCACAAACAGAACTGGACAGACAAGAATAAACCGCGAAAACAGAGTGTTATTTCACTCTGTTTTTCGAGGGATTTCGTGTACTCTCAAGGGCAATTTGGCTCGTAAATATTTGTCTAATGTGTAGATGGATGTTATGTGGTTAATTAGGAACAAGAAAATCGAATTTTGATGGAGGTTTGATAGAGGAACGAATTGCTTTTCGAGGAGGACACACAAACAGTTTCAGTTTGTGTGTCGGTTTTGTTTAGGGTTTTTGAAGGATGTTTAGGGTTTGTTTCTGAGGTTTAAAGCTTGTGGATGACGGTTGGATGTATGTAGAACTTAGAGGAATGAATGTATGGTGAAGGGGTGGTATTTATAAGGAGTTAAAGTAGGTTAAAAGAGAGGGAGAGGCAATCGGGCTCAATCCCGTATGGCTGCTGTCCATCGGTTTTTGTGAGGGTTTGAGGGGGGTTTTCTTGGTGATTAAGCTAGGATAATATGGGTAGGATACTAGGGTATGGGTTAGGGTTAATGGGTACGGGTTTTGGTAGTGTTTGGAGCGGGTTTTGGGCTCGAGATTGAGCTGCCAAAACAGGGGCTGCTCGGTTTATGCGTGGGCTGGTTGGGGTTGTTTGGGACGAGAATTTGGGCCATGGATAGGGGGTTCGAACAAGGGTGGATGGGTATTGGTCTAGGTTGGTTAGTGTACTCGATATTCGTGCCAACTCGTAAAGAAAACGGGCCCAAAAACCGAGCTAAAATCGAGCTCAAAAACATGCTTTAAAAACGAGTTTTCTTCGCTTTTAAAATCGATTTTTCAAATCAATTAACACATTAAAATAAATGATTTTTCAAACCAAATATACTCATAAAATGATTTTTCAAATCAAATATTTATTTTATTTTCAATAAAATAAACTTGGGAAAATAAATTCAAAATAAAATAAATTAAATTGAAATCACTTTAAAAAGACTTTAATTTAAATATCATTTAAATTAATAAAATGAACTCACTTAAGAAACATTAATTTAAATATCATTTAAATTAATAAAATACTTCATCGACGACGCCCATTCTACCTCGTAAAACGAGCTCCAAATAATGACAATGACAACTAAAGAATACATGTGTCCTATCATCATCGGGTGTTTGTCGGGTTCTCTATAAATTCCAATATCGACGGATACGGGTATCTACAGAGCCCCCACTTTGACTGAGGCTTGGACAAGGCGAAAGTCAAAGTATACCCCAGGTCCCTCTCGACCTGAGGATTCTTCGGGTCGTTTATAGTCCATTAGACTTGCGTATATAAGCTCTTGACCATAAGAAGAGATCATACCGAACTTCGGGGGACCGACTCTTGCTTCTGTTGCGTCGAATTATCATCGTTGGTCATCGACCCATAAATTGCATGAATGGTGGGTTGAGCCTTATCCTCGGGCGCCTACGTATCCGTTTCTGACGGAATCAAACCCGCGTCGTAGTTCGGCAACTGCTGACACATGCCCAAAGTTTATCATCTGCTGGCATTTGTCTAAAATTCATCATCTGTTGACATTTGCCCAAAGCTTATCATCTGCTGGCGCTTGTCCGAACGGGACGGGACTTTCCGAGGAGGTTGCCGCCGCTTTCATCATTTGCTTTCAGCTGCGGAATTCTTCCATTTCATACTCTTGTATTGAATTGAATTCTGAGTGGATGTCATCCATTTCATCTTGATAATGGTCTCTGAAGCCAACGGCTTCAGAGCCCCCAGTTTGCAATGGCTCTAAAGTCGAAGACTTTAGAGCCCCCAGTTGAAGCATATCCTGCTATATTTGAAGCACAAAAAAATGTACGAGCAATAATTATCACATAAGCATATTTGGATCATCGACCTTAAAATTGGATCATTTGAAAGATTGGGTCATCGACCCGAAAATTGAATTTGAAAATTTTGAATAATTGGGTCATCGACCCGAATTTTGAATTTGACATTACTTGGAATGTTCGGTCATCGACCCGAAATTTGAGTTTGAAAAACTGGGTCATCGACCCGAAATTTGAACATGTTGAAAATTTTGAATAATTGGGCCATCGACCCAAATTTTGAATTTGAAATGAATCACTTGGATGTTGGGTCGTCGACCCGAAATTTGAATTTGAAACGAATCATTTGGATGTTGGGTCGTCGACCCAAAATTTGATTTTGAATTTTGAGATTTGAACCTTGACTTGGATCATCTATCCATAATTCGCAAAAAGTTTTTGGAATTTTGAAATTTTGAATTTTTTGAAATCGAACCTTGATGGGTGAGCATGAAATACGACTCAGACACTCCGTATGACTCGTAAACAACGTGGGCGTAGCCCGCTACCGTAAAACAAAAAAGGAAAATAAAACCGTAAGTGTGCACGGGTTTTAATTCAAATATTGACTTATTGGGGGTAGAAATGTAAATTGGCCAATCCGGCGCCAAAAGATGGCAAATGGGAATCACAAGGTCGTCGGACTTTGGATGGAGATATCGTATGACATGGGCGTGCTCCCGAGGGCACATGGGAATCAAGATCACTTGGCATTGACAAGGTGGATTAAACTCACTGAGCAACAACGTTGGCTTCGCCGAGACACTGAACACAGACTGATTTTATGAGAACAGTTGGACATCCCACATCACTCTTGTTGGGAACATTCTGCTACTCTTCTCCTCGCCTCCCTTCTTTTCAGCGAGTATTCATCATTTTTTGCCACCGCCTTTTTTCTTTTCAGCGGGCTTTTACTATTTTTCTTCCACGCCTTCTTTCTTTTCAGCGGGTTTTTCATATTTTCTGTTCCCAACAAAAACCCACATCTATCTGACTGAGCATCTTTGCCTAAACCGTTAGATAAAGCTCATTCCGAGACTTGACACTACTCATCTGAACCCACATCCTTATCCTAGCCTACATCGAGTGCTAAGACCGACTCAAACAAAGGTGGCTTCATTTGGACTTGGTAAAGACCCGTAAGAAACCGACAAGACGACAACTTGGTTGATGAGTGGATTGAATCCTTTAATCTGAAGGACTGCCTACGTATTCGCGTGGAGCGAAATCAAATCCGACGTAGTTCGATCAAGGTGCATAAACATGGCATTTTGATTGTGTGTACACACTCGAAGGTTTCACCTAAGGTATCATGTCGTATCCCATTCTAGCCTGTAAGGTACCGTTAAATCCCGTGTCTGGGGTTAAGGTGTAAAAGGCTTGGATCTTTTGGGATGTGGAGCTTGGTAAAAACAAGTTGGAATGGTTAACCATCATTCTGAAGGTTTGTTTTGTGGTGCTAAGGACAAGGGCTATGGCTGCTGATGTGGTTGGAATGGGTGTCTCGGGTTTGATGAACCACGAGTGCAAATGGGTTGAAAAATGATGTGGGTTCAAATTTCCATGTCTGGACCCTAAAGGCTGGGTGTAACAATACAAGCGGAATAATTCTCAAAATTCCCGACTATCCCTTTGTAACTGTCTCAGGAAGGACTTAGAGGGTAAAGAGGTTACTACTTAAGCTTTTGGGCTTCGCCCATTGAACTTCAACTATGGGTACTTGACTGACTTCTAGCTTCTGTAACTTCGACATTCAACCAAAAGCGTTCTGCAATGACTTCAACATCTTTTTTTCTTTTTTCCTTTTTCTTTCATCACTTTTCTTTTTTCATTTTTTCATTTTTCTAATTTTTCTCTTTTTCTCATTTTTTTCATTCTTTTTGAAAAAAAAGTCTTCTACTCATTCTCCTAGTCACAAATGGATACACCTTGAAAACATGGCTTCGCCAACTAATTTGGGTAGGAACTAACAATTCCTTGTTAGAACGAGTTGATATCTTCTCTCTTCGAGATGGGATGATTTTGTTGGGGAAAAGGTTTGCCTTCCATCATCGATAGGGGAAACAAGGAGCTAGTCCGGGTTTGTCATAGAATCATCTAAAAAGCTTGTCATAAGACTGGTTTTGATGGAGGTTTTCTACCACCAGACATGGAATAGGTAAAGGAATCAAACACGGGATCCTAGTGTACCTTACATTTTGAAACGGGACATATTTCTACCCCAGGGATGCCTTTGAGTGTGTTGTGCATTTTATCATGCTTTCGGAATGATGAGGATTGAAAAAAAGACATATTGGGAAACGAAACTGCAACCTTTTATTGGAATGGCAAAAGCTTAACAGACTCGAAAGAACGATTCCTAGGACACACCCTAGGTCATCGCGGAACAAACGACTCAACTTCAAGAAAAGAAAGTTCTAGACTCGACTCGACTAAGATAAGAAAACAGATCCCGACTCATAATTTTTCAAATCTGGTCTTGAGCTTTCCCTTGTTCAGCTTTCAGCTTAGATGCTCGGTTCTAGTCCTTGATCCCTTTGATGGTCTGCCTCCATCCTGAGGTAGTCCTTTGAGGATCTACGCCAATGATGAAGGTTGGTGAATCGAATTGTCTTTTATTAACTTCGTTAATGAGAGGAGTACATTCTAGAGCAAGATTCCCGACTTGAATTTCATTCTTCGGGTTTGGCAAGAATTCAAAGAAATCCACAAATATTTTCCCGATAAACACCCCATTCAAGTGACATGGGTGGATAAGATGGGAATAATCGATATTGTCTTCGACAGAAACAAAGTTGGCGTGATCGCCAAATGGATTGGTGATGTTATTGGGTTTAACAACTGGGATCGGGAGCGTTCCGTTCTCAATCATGTCTTGGATTTCGTGCTTCAATCGATAGCACCTTTCAGTATCATGGCCTTTCCCTTGATGAAAGGCACAGTAGGCATTTGGTTTATACCATTTACCTTGTTGATCAGCGGGAGGGTCCGGAGTTGGACCGATAGGCTTCAGCTTTCCTTGGGCTATGAGCCTTTGGAGAGCGTATGTATAAGTGCACCCGATATCGGTGAATGCCCTAGGTGTTTGGCGCTGCGACTTCTTCGATTGCCCTTCTAAGAGATTGATGGCTTCATCAATATGGGTCGTTGCTGGGGTTTTTGTCTTAGATGATGAGGCCCCTTGGTACCCTTTTGGCTTCTCAGCTTCAGCAATTCGGACATCGTCCTCTACCTTTATCCCGATCCTTATCAATTCTTTGAAAGAACCAAAATTTTGGTATTTCAGAGCATTACGGTAAACAGGTCGTAAATTCTTCACGAACTTATCTACCATTTCAACTTCATCAGGCTTCTTAGCTAGTTTTACGCTTTCAGCGCGCCATCTTGCGAGGAATTCAGTAAAGCCCTCTTTCTCCTTTTGTGTCATAACCTCCAAAGTTCTTATGTTGGTTTGAATCTCAACATTGTCCGCATAGTGCTTACAGAACTCCACCGTAATATCTTCGAAAGTGGGGAAGTTCTTAAGGTCAAGATTGTAGAACCACGCCTTCGGGTGTTCTCCCAGAGATTGGGCGAAAATTTCAGAGAGCATATCAGCAGGTACTCCCTTCAGTGCTAAGTACCCTTTATAGGCCTTAACATGGTGAACTGGATCTTCGGTGCCCTTGAACTTGGGGATGTCAGTGAGTACCATGTTCGTGGGCAACTTATCCTGAACCGGGGCATAGGCCCTAGCATTCTCATAGTGGATGTTCTTCCCCTGGTAGAGCTTCAAACGGTCCTCAATGAACTTGAACCGTTTCTCCAGATCAGTCAGAGGTGGGGTAGATGAAGCGGAGTCTTCACCTAGCTTGGATTCGATTGCATCCATTCGGGTCATCATGAGGTTCACGGCCTCAGTAAGCTTGTTAACAGCATCTTCCATTGCTTGACGTCGGGTTTTTGGCGGCCTTTCTACAAGAAAACCCCGTACTGAGTCAATATTTAAAGTAAGAGCTCCTGCACACTTAAGGACACGACCCCAACTTGACTTAAACAAAGACTCGACTTGAGACTGATTAAACAAGGGTTCGACTCACGGTTTGATTTAGACATCGGTTCACTTTAGACTCGACAAAACGACATGACTCAAACTGTCATAACTCGATTCTAAACTGGACTTGGTGTGACTAAACCCGTGATTGGGCTAACATAGCCTATGGGTTCGTGTGAAACGTCCATAAGGGCCTAGCTTGGACGTTTTTTGTGGACTATCCTAAACCAAAAGGTCGACCAACATGACTCAAAGCCCAAGAGGTGAGCTTGGGTGACCCAACAAGGTCGTGTTCTAGACTCTTGGAATAAAAAAAAAAAAAAAAAAAAAAACGTCTAGCCTAACACGGCCAGGACCCGGACACGACTCGACGCATTTCATGCTTGGTTGAGGTTCGAGAGACATTTTGGATCGGATTTGGAAAAAACGAAGGATTGATTTGAAAATGAGATTTGAAATGGGCAGCATGCCGGCTATAAAAGCTCATTTTGGGCCGAAAATTCTAGTCCTATTTGGGCAGCATTCCGCGTTTTTAAAACCATGCTATTTTGAAAGTAAGTTGTTCAAAAGTTCGGTTTTGAAAAGGACATGGGAATTTTCGAAAAACAAGACTCGGGAAAACACATTGCACATTGTCATTCTCATGTTATAAGGATGTATGCTCCTAGACATCTCTAAGTCTCGGCAAGTCTTCTATAAGAAGGTCTATGCCCTCCATCCTTTTGCGGTCTTATAGAGCAAGGTGTCTTAAGGTAAAGTACCTAGAAGATCGTCCCCACCCTCAAGAACCACGCGAGGCGAAGTGGAAGCGAGCAATGTGCAGCTTCCTGGCATAGTGGGACGTCGCCCCCCACGCATCACGAAGAAACGCTGGGACGGCCCGGGCAAGTCCTTAAGGGTTTATGCATGAATCGTAGCACTATGAGTAATGTTTTACTTTCCAACACTTTCTTTTCAAGTTTCACCTCGGAGGAAAAGACCCTAGAAACACAAAGTAACTAGTCCTCTTTTGCCCAAAGAGTCGCCAAACTGTGGACAAGGCCCTCGGGAACTGCGTCCGAGGGATCCACACCCGGCATAATCGACTCGAGGTTCTTTCGAATCGAATTAAGACATATTAGAGTCGCCACCAAGTTTTTTGGGAACTTGGAACCGTTCAAGTCAACTTTACACCTTTCATCGAAAAGCATAAAGCCAATCGACTACGAGTGATTAAAGATAAAGACTTGTACCCTATATCACTCGATTTGAATGACTCTCGTAATCCAATGGTATTTAGACGGATCCACAAACCATAGATCTTGAGTAAGGGTGAGGGTACGTGTTGGGAAGCCCATAAGGACACCCAACCCCGCCCGTCGATAACGGCCTCTACTAAGTCAAGTGTCGGATTTCAAACAAGGTCATAGCTACTGCGATGTATGATATGCAAACGTTGTTTTAACCCTAACATGTGACAACAATTTCTATGTCGTTTTAGATGCAACTAAACTAACTTTGTCAAAGTTGTAATTTAGCATGTGGGTTGATTGATCTAAGCAACATATAAACGAAAGCAAACAAGGCTTAGGGGGAATGGGGGAGCCGTTGGGATCTACCTATTACAAACCAGGCATTTCATGCCGACACAACAATAAATTAAAGATACAACTCGATCTAAATACAATTGCTACACACACGACGCAATACACGGCCATTTGGCCTAGAAAACCGTGCACAAGAGGGGTGGCCCACGGCTTACATGACACACGGCCTTGGGTCACTTCTCGTAATGCGTGCTTCCACTTAATCTCATCGAATTAGACATAGGGCTACGCACCAAAGCATGCATTAGCATAAACCGGGCCATGTTGTTTTAAACAACATGCGGTTTACTACGCTCCTACAAGCATTGGGGAACAACCGTCTAACCAAATAAGACTAAGGTTTTTTGAAGAGGTTTTGACTCGTAAAAAAGAAAACTAACTCGAAAGATTACAACTCGATAAACAAACGATAAATTACAAGCTATCAAACGACAAAGAACAAAAGATATAAAACAAACGAGACAAAGAGAAACATGACCAACCCCACGGCCTAAAGCCACGGCCACAGACACGGCTACCCTAGTTCCTAGGTCGGGTTCATTAGTTAGATGGATTTGCAAAGCGATACGGGAGATACATTAGAAAACGATGATAAAAAAGGTCAGAAAGCTTCGCTTAAGATCGAGTGTTCCACACGGCCCAAAAAGGGTTGAATTAGGTCAAGCTTGCAAATTAAGTTAACTCATCGAGTGTTAATAAGAAGGTGCTAATCACGCACTCTTATACTAGCGAGAAATTAGGTGAAAGAGAAAGATGCGTTCAATTATTTACAGAATTGTTAGTTGATTTTTAAAGATATGTCGATGTACCCTAAAGTGTCTAATTAGATTATTAAATTAATTTAATGTCATCTAAATACGCCATAGGTTAACAATCAGAGGTTAAACTAACATACAACGGGTCCTAGGGTATGTCGAATTGGCCGAAATAACAAAGGGGTCAAAAGCGAAGAGCGAAGTTAGAAACTCGTTTTATTTATGCCCTACCTTGAACACGAGGATATGTAAATGAGACGGGGGTGTACGACCGACAGATGTAGCGGTTTCTTTTCCCATCTCAAGTCAACGCGGGTGTTCATGGTGGTACTTTAACTCATACTCGAACTAACTAGTTTCATAGTTAAATTAAAACAATCGATAAACAAACGAAAAAACAAACAAAAAAGACAATAAAAAAACGAGCATAAAACAAACGAAATAAAAGGGAGAAGAGGAGGATTTGATGCACCCTCAACCTACATGTATCGTTGACACCGTCTTGGGTCGTAATCGATGGTAGATTTTATCTCGAGAGGCCGTCGTCGACGAAGAATAAAGCAAACACGCGTTTTGGAAACTTTCTGGACAGCGATTTTCAAACGATGATATCTCCCTCGTTTCACGACGAAAATTCGATTTAAAAGATGTTTTGGAAACTAGAAAGAGAGGAGAACAGGGATCTTAAAGCAACCCCTGCTCGTTTTGGGTTATTGGGCACGAAAAACGAGCACAAACAGAACTGGACAGACAAGAATAAACCGCGAAAAACAGCAGTGTTATTTCACTGCTTTTTTTTTCGAGGGATTTCGTGTACTCTCAAGGGCAATTTGGCTCGTAAATATTTGTCTAATGTGTATATGGATGTTATGTGGTTAATTAGGAACAAGAAAATCGAATTTTGATGGAGGTTTGATAGAGGAACGAATTGCTTTTCGAGGAGGACACACAAACAGTTTCAGTTTGTGTGTCGGTTTTGTTTAGGGTTTTTGAAGGATGTTTAGGGTTTGTTTCTGAGGTTTAAAGCTTGTGGATGACGGTTGGATATATGTAGAACTTAGAGGAATGAATGTATGGTGAAGGGGTGGTATTTATAAGGAGTTAAAGTAGGTTAAAAGAGAGGGAGAGGCAATCGGGCTCAATCCCGTATGGCTGCTGTCCATCGGTTTTTGTGAGGGTTTGAGGGGGGTTTTCTTGGTGATTAAGCTAGGATAATATGGGTAGGATACTAGGGTATGGGTTAGGGTTAATGGGTACGGGTTTTGGTAGTGTTTGGAGCGGGTTTTGGGCTCGAGATTGAGCTGCCAAAACAGGGGCTGCTCGGTTTATGCGTGGGCTGGTTGGGGTTGTTTGGGACGAGAATTTGGGCCATGGATAGGGGGTTCGAACAAGGGTGGATGGGTATTGGTCTAGGTTGGTTAGTGTACTCGATATTCGTGCCAACTCGTAAAGAAAACGGGCCCAAAAACCGAGCTAAAATCGAGCTCAAAAACATGCTTTAAAAACGAGTTTTCTTCGCTTTTAAAATCGATTTTTCAAATCAATTAACACATTAAAATAAATTATTTTTCAAACCAAATATACTCATAAAATGATTTTTCAAATCAAATATTTATTTTATTTTCAATAAAATAAACTTGGGAAAATAAATTCAAAATAAAATAAATTAAATTGAAATCACTTTAAAAAGACTTTAATTTAAATATCATTTAAATTAATAAAATGAACTCACTTAAGAAACATTAATTTAAATATCATTTAAATTAATAAAATACTTCATCGACGACGCCCATTCTACCTCGTAAAACGAGCTCCAAATAATGACAATGACAACTAAAGAATACATGTGTCCTATCATCATCGGTGTTTGTCGGGTTCTCTATAAATTCCAATATCGACGGATACGGGTATCTACACACCTGCTAGCCACTTGGCCACTACGTGACAAAAGGTGAAATTCTATAAATACTCCTCAACCTTCATTGAGGAAAGGATCCACAATTTAAACTAATAATCACTATTCATCTGGTAATATCTCCCTTATCTCTCTACAATACACATCTAGCCAAGTAACAACAACTTATCTCTCTAAGTTAACTGACTTGAGCGTCGGAGTGAGTACGCTCGGCCAAAGCCGAGCCCTCAGTTTGTTCATCGTTTCAGGAGACCGCAAGGAGGATTCAAGCAAAGACATCATTCTACGAGCTACGAGTGGTAACAAACATCTGCTCTGGAATTACACCCGGAACAATTGGCGCCGTCGTCAGCGGTGCAGAATATTGTGGACAGCGGGCCGCCCACGGGGGCGCTTGGTGAGAAACGAGGGACAAGCGTTTGCATTTTGTATGGAGTCGCCACCAATTTTTATGGGAAATTGGAACCGTTCGAATACCTCGTGTCATGTCAAGACACAAAGTAGTGACATGAACACTAAGCAATCGTTACCCTTAGCATTCTATGTCTAGAATGACTCTCGTGGATGCCAATGAACACGGGTGTTCACAGAGATCTGGAGTAAGGGGTGAGGGTACGTATTAGGAAGCTCTTTTGATCGAACACCTAATCCCGCCCGCCTCGATAGCGGCCTCTACTAATGATTAGGGAGTTTATTCGTACTCGATATATCGTCGGCTATATGCATGCAATGCAACATCCAATAAATTAATCCTAGCATATGAAGATTTAACTAAGTCGGTTGACACGTAGTTAGCATACAATTGGGTCGAAGTTGGATTTAAGTTCAATTACATGTGGAGCATACAAATGATACAAGAAATAATGATAAATACAATGAATATAAATTACAATAATGAAAATTACAATAATTACAACGGATTAGGCGATTTATGTCGAAAATACCTCTAAAACGGATAATTTGAGAAAGAAAGAACAAAGGAATTAACGAACAGGAATTAGGTGATAATACGATTAATAGTAGATTAATACGTAAACTAAATAACTAAGTCAAGGCAACAACGGAGTTCAGGGACAGAACTCATCTCGAACAGCGCAAGAGAGATCGCGCCCTCTGAAGAGGCGCAGCAGCTTCTTTGCGTTCTGTTTCCAAGGGTGAGTTCTCAATGAAGCCGAACGCAAATCGTTAATGTTAATTGTTAATTTAATGATTGATTAGATTATATCTACTCGGATGAAAGTGATTTAATGTATTATTTACATATGAAGGATGGTCATGAAAGCGATAAACATGGATGAGACGGAATAAAGACGGATTATTTACATGCTTAAAAGGGTTAATTAACAAATTAATAAACTAATTAAGCTAAACAGGTTACTAATGACGAATATATGATGGATAAACAGATGCAAATATATCAACGACGAATTCCAGAGATTCAATATGGGTAAATCGAACCTCTAAAACCCGAATTTGATTTTAATGACGAAAACCCGCAAATATTGGATTATAAGGGATTTAAGTCGGATTTATAATAAATTAAACATGAGAATGATGATGATTAATATACATGTGAATTATTATGATACTACGACGAAGAATTAACAGACGAAGCAAGCAAAAGAAAGATTTTGAATACGAATTACAGAGGACGAGGAAGAAGAAAAGAAGCACGAACTGCGGCAGCCTCACGAAGAGGCGCAGCAGGAACTGCGCTCCTTCGAAGAGGCGCAGCAGTTGCTGCGTCTTTTCTCGACGTCTGTCTACTGGAAATCCGCAAAAACAGAGTTTTAAAGCACGGTTTTAGAAATCGATTTTAATTAGATGTTTTCGACATAAACCTTACAATATGAATAAATAAAATACAATAAATAAAATAAAATAAATAAAAGAGGAATTTACACCCTCAGACTTACATGTTGACGGAACGAGATGAACTAAGATATCAACTAGTGAATGCTCGACGCGAATGCAAGGAAAGAGTGCCCTCGTAAGAGGAAAACGATTGATTAATTAAGATTGATTGAGTGTAGTTGGTCAAATTGGTCGGTCATGCAACGGAGAGGCTGGTACCCGGAAAGATCCGAGCTTACGTGGTCGGAAGTCCAAGCACGTAGGCGCCAATTAGTAAGAACAAAGTCTAGAATACAAAGGGAGAAGAGAAGGGCGGACACTCGCGTGAGAATTATGAGGAACGAAAGCTCCTATTTATACTAATCACGTGAAGGAATAGGGTTTCGGAGACTCTTTGGAAGTGAATCTCGGAAAGATATAAAAAAGATACGTAAATCATGCAAAGAAGGGCCTGGGAAGAGGCGCAGCCCGTCTCTTGGAAGAGGCGCAAAGACTTTCTTGCGTCTGTTCCCGGGAGGTTTCCTCCTGCTAAGAAAGATTTCCGCGTTTGAGTTATGGTAGGACGGAAATAATTCGATTATCTTTTGAATATTACGGGATATTATTTGCCAAAAGATAAAATTTATGAAATATGGAATAGAAATATCCGAACATTCCGAACATTCGACTCGGATTTAACAAATATCGAAAAATGGAGACGGTTTTTGACCGGACTCAAATGTACTCTAATTATCGCCAAACGACCGTATCCGGACGTAGATGACAACTAAGAGGTTGACATTAATATTTGAGCAATCACTTGACGATAATCTTACGAACTGTCACAAATCGTTCCGCGAATCAAACATGCGGCCCAATCATCACAGGGTGGTTTGCGGGAGGTGCAGAAACGAGGTGTCTACAAATATGCCCCATCAGATATATTAATAAGTTTTTCTAAACAACTTTGCATATTAGAAAAAAAAGTCAAGAAAGGAAGCAAACAGTTTTAAATGAAAATAAAACCAACAAATTATGAAATATAGACATAACTCACTCCATTAAATATAGTTTTGAAAAAATAAATGGAAAAAGTGTAGTTATGGAGAATCGAACCTGGGATGCATGAACATGAAAAGCCCAAGAAAATCAGACACTAAACCACTACCATTTTAAATGTTATGATTACTAATCTCACTGATTAGTATATATTCTTAATTTATCTTTATTGGGCCCCCAAAAACCGGGGGCCCTGTGTGACCGCACAGCCCGCACACCCTAAAGGTCGGCCCTGCGCGTAATCCACATGAACCGGCCTAGGCCCATTCGTGTAATTTACACGAACTGGTCATTGCTGATTCGTGTAAACCACATAAACCGACCTAGACCAATTCATTTTATATATGTCCATTAGGACCGATCTTAAGATAGGTAAAGTATACATGGAGAGTCTGTCCTTGAAGGCTTGGATTAGTCTTTTAATGACTTGTATGTGTCATATAACATTGCCCCGTAAACCTCACATTTTTGTCGAAATTAGTCCGTTGCATGTATGTGCGTTGCATGAGCCAGAGTATTAAAATAATTAATTGAAATAATGTTATTGATCCCAGTTAATGTATTATATAACTGGTTGTATATACAACTTATTATTCAATGTAGTTGAGCTTTGTTATAAAGTTATCGAGCTCTACTAACAAAATTATCGAGCTATGATACAAAGTTATTGAGATTAAGCTCAACAACTTTGTGTAAGAGCTCAACAAATTTGAGGCGGTTGTACATTGTTACTATACAACTGGTTGTGAGATAGTATTTGTGATTGATCCTATAATAGAACCACGCCTTTCGTAGCTAATTAGCTATTGTCGTTTTAATTCTAGTAATACTCGATATCTTAGGGTGTCGCGCGTGAATCACGCACTACAAGAACGAGTGTTTCCAGAAGCTTAAATAGATTTGAACCTAAATAAGGAGTAACAACATGGAGAAGATTGAGTGCTAAAAAGTTCACATTACTAGTACACTAGTACACAAGATTGATACTCATAACAGTAAAACAGACAAATTAAGAGTGTCTTTATTTCATACGTATAACGCATAATAATTATACGTAGTACATGACATATATATTAGTAGGTAGCGCGAACCGCCAAGCCATCTCGCTGCTCCGGCCTGGATCTTGGTTATGATTCGGCTGAGGCTGAACTCCTACATCGATCATATGACAAGGTTAGAAAAACAACCATAATACATGTCAGGTCTAAGTCACGTTATTTCAACTTGTATTCGTTAAACTTTAATTTGTAGTTAGTTATGGAAATACTAGATGTAGTCCGAATTTTAAAATTAGTTGTTAGGTTTTTTTTGGTTCGGATAATAAAATGTCACCTTAGTCGCTATCGCTGCCACTGCTGCTGTGACCATCATCATGGTGACGTCTATGCCTCCTATGAGTCCTCCTGCCCTGGAAGAGACCAACAGGATTGTTCACGAAAGCGGGACCATGGCTATTAATATTGCCACCAGGTCCGAAACCACCTGAATAGCCCGTCCCAGTAGGCATGTGTGAGCCGCCATAGCCACTCATTGCAGGGACATGGGCCGACCCATAACCACCTGTTCCAGGGACATGGGTTAAGCCATAGCCACCACCCATCTCGGGAACGTGACCAAGAGGATTCGAGCCGTAGTTGTTGTGGTTGTGGTTGTGGTTGTCATAGTACCCATTGTGGTTATTGTACCCATGATTGTTGTTGTTGAATGGAAACATTTTCAAGTGAGTATGATATAATGGTGTGCCCAAAAACACTAATTTATAGGGTTGGAATGTGTGTGCTCTCTACGCCCCGGTCATTTATTTACCTTTGATTTTGACACAAAGACCAATGACAGATGGTGGAATCATTTGTGATTATTATTAGTGGTTGACAGGTGAACAATAATGTAATTGAAATATGGATTACATATCAAAAACGTTTCCAATATCGAAAGATAAACAAATGAATGAGACATCCAAAATAAAAAAGATAAACAAATAACTGGAACGGTGGAGGTATGAGGATGGGGGCTAGAGAATTAGATGCATATTTGTGGGTGTATGACTTTATTCTAGGACAAAATTGTAAGATACCCTTATCTTGGAATAGTTTCTTAAGCAACTAGCTTAACTAAAGTTGGCATATATTCTAATTTTAGCTCCACTCCTTCAATAATGTCTTTTATTACTACTTGTAGACTTGTAGTGCATGATTAATTTGCTAGGGTTTGTAATATTTTTAGAGGTAAAAGGATTCAATTTAGTCGTGCCTCATCGAATGATTCGAAAAACGGGAAATATTGATTGAAAATGAAGAAATTCATACATTAATAAGTTATCGATCTATTATCAATATTTTTGTAGTTTTACCTTTACAATTGAAATAATAACACAATACAAATAAGAGGGATGTCATAATAGGACTACTACCATAAGTTTGAAAGAAACAATGGTCAATACAAAGACGAAATTAGGTTTAAATTTTATAAAATTAGCTTATCGTGTAAAATTAATATGACAACCACAGACTAGCCCAGTTCGGATCTTCTGTCCTATTTTCGTGTCCCATCTTGTGTCCCACTATCTCTCCATTCGACATATAATCAATAAATATTAAAAATAAGTATGTAGATATTATCTAAGGATGAGGTGTCAGAATATTAAGATAATGAGACACAAGATGGGACATGAAAATGAGACAGAGGATCCGGACTGAGACTAGCCACCTGTTTGTTGTAATAGTTAGCTTACTATGTAAAGTTAGCATTTTAGACAATTGTATAATTTTATTTAGGACCGAAATGTATAATAACATGCTTTCAAAATATGTCGACATTATAATGGGAATAACCATTTTATTGTTCACTTTTACATGTACTAACAAATCGTATTCTTCTTATGTCACGTAGTGCAAAGTAGGTCTGTGGCTTCTTAGCCATCTTGAGATTCTTATTAGAGTAATTAACTCAACTATATATGAGACATTTAGAAAGGGAAGGAAGAAAATCCAATGAAAAATGTTTATGATATGTCGATGTTTTAGGGTTTCTGTTTTAAAATGATTTAAAAATCTTATCTTCGCAATCATGGTTTATATGCATGTTGGAATCAAGAATCAAACGATCGACTAGCAAACAAACCAATGCATAATATAACCGACTGTACTAACCTGCGTGAACAACATCACGACTCAACTCATAGAATAGTATAACTGACCATCCTACTTAACATATAAACAAGAGTAACCAACGACAAATAAAACATAGCATTATATAATAACAATTGAACATCACATAACATATGAAACAAGTATAAACAACCAATGTTATAGTAACTTTAGTTATAACTTTAACATTAACCATTCAATGTTATAGTACCCCAGCTATAACTTTAACATTAACCATTCAATGTTATAGTACCTCAACTTTAACTTCAACAATATCCTTACCTTGTAACTCAACGTTATATTAGCTCAGCTATAACATTGACTTCATTAGCCTAATGTTACATTAGCATTAGCTATAACATCGACATGTGACTTAAATTATGGTAGCTCAGCTATAACATTGAGCTATAATCTCAAAGTTATACAGCTTCACCTATAACTTTATCACGACTCCAGAGTTATACCAAATCAGCTATAACATTGAGCCATAATCTCAAGATTATACTAGTTCAGCCATAATCCTTGGTCTTCTCATAAATACCCACCAAGCCGCCACTAGGGTTTCTATGGGGAACCTAACCGCACGCCCAAAACACCCAAACGGAACATAGGCAAGATACGTTATGCAATTTAAACAATAAAATATATACGTAAACACACAAACACAATTAAACATGAAAATAAACAATCAAACACGTTCTAATTACACGAGTAGATTATTAAATCATGTAAATTATATCAATTGGCATAAACACAATTAAAGAAAAACACCTAGTTACCTTATTAAGCAAACTAAACCCTAGAGATCGTCTTCCACGATATAGATGTCTTCTCCAGGTGCAGTTTTCACGTCTTTATAAAATCATCCACATGCCAAGGATAACGAAACTAATAAAAATACTAATATATTGTGGACAGCGGGCCGCCCACGGGGGCGCTTGGTGAAGGGGCTCGAAAACAAGCGTTTGCATTTTGTATGGAGTCGCCACCAATTTTTATGGGAAATTGGAACCGTTCGAATACCTCGTGTCATGTCAAGACACAAAGTAGTGACATGAACACTAAGCAATCGTTACCCTTAGCATTCTATGTCTAGAATGACTCTCGTGGATGCCAATGAACACGGGTGCTCACGGAGATCTGGAGTAAGGGGTGAGGGTACGTATTAGGAAGCTCTTTTGATCGAACACCTAATCCCGCCCGCCTCGATAGCGGCCTCTACTAATGATTAGGGAAGTTATTCGTACTTGATATATCGTCGGCTATATGCATGCAATGCAACATCCAATAGATTAATCCTAGCATGTGAGAATTAATACTAAGTCGGTTGACACGTAATTAGCATACAATTTGGGTCGAAGCTGAATTTAAGGTTCATTTACATGTGAAAACATACAAATGATAAAAGAAATACAATGACTATAAATTACAATAAATATAAATTACAATAATTACATTGGAAAAGGCGAGTTATGTCGAAAATACCTTTAAAACGGATAATTTGAGAAAAAGGAATAAAAGAAAGAAAAGGATAAAATTAACGAACAGGAATTAGCGTGATATTACGAATAATAGTTAATTAATACGTAGCCTAATTAATCTAGGTCAAGGCGAAAAAGGAGTTCGAGGCGAAACTCATCTCGAACAAAGCAGCAGCAGAGATGCGCCCTGGAAGAGGCGCAGCAGACGCCGCGTCTGTACGAAGGGTGAGTTCTGGCCGTAAGCCGAATCGCAAATCGTTAATGTTTAATTGGTGATTTTAATGATGGATTAAATTATTTACTCGGATGAAAGTGATTAACAGATTAATTACATATGAATGATGGTCATGAAAACAATAAACATGAGTAAGACGGAAATAAGACGGATTAATTACATGATTAATGATATTAATTACAAATTGATGAATTAAACTAATTAAGCTAAACAGGTTACTAATGACGAATATATGATGGATAAACAGATACAAATATATCAACAACGAATTCCAGAGATTCAATATGGGTAAATCGAACCTCTAAAACCCGAATTGACTTTAATGACGAAAACCCGCAAATATGAGTTATTAGGGATTTAAGTCGGATTTAATGATAAATTAAACATGGGAATGAATGATGATTATAATACACATGGAATTATTATGATACTACGACGAAGAATTAACAGACGAACAAGCAAAAGAAAGATTCTGAATACGAATTACGAGAGACAAACGAAGAAGAAAGGAAGCAGAAATCTGCGGCGGCCCTCACGAAGAGGCGCAGCAGAATCGCGCTCCTTCAAGAGGCGCAGCGATTCTTTGCGTCCTTTCTCGACGGTTATCTACTGGAAAATCCGTAAAAGAGGTTTGAAAGACGGTTTTAGAAATCGGTTTTAATGAGGTATTGTCGACATAAATCTTACAATTGATGATATAATAAATAAATACAATAAATAAAAGAGATTATACACCCTCAGACTTACATGTTGACGAAACGAGATGAACTAAGAATACCGATTAGTGAATGCTCGACGCGAATGCAAAGAGAGTGCCCTCGTAAGAGGAAAACGATTGATTAATTAAAGTTGATTAATTAGATTGATTGAGTGTAGTGGTCAAATTGGTCGGTCATGCAACGGAGAGGCTGGTACCCGGAAAGATCCGAGCTTACGTGGTCGGAAGTCCAAGCACGTAGGCGCCAATTAGTAAGAACGAAGTCTAGAATGCAAAGGGAGAAGAGAAGGGCGGACACTCGCGTGAGAAATATGAGGAACGAAAGCTCCTATTTATACTAATCACGTGAAGGAATAGGGTTTCGGAGACTCTTTGGAAGTGAATCTCGGAAAGATATAAAAAAGATACGTAAATCATGCAAAGAAGGGCCTGGGAAGAGGCGCAGCATCCACTGCGTCTCTTGGAAGAGGCGCAGCACCTGCTGCGTCTATTCCCAGGAGGTTTCCTTCTGTTTAAGAAAGATTTCCGTGTTTAAGTTATGGTAGGACGGATTTAATTCGATTATCTTTTGAATATTACGGGATATTGTTTGCCAAAAGATAAAATTTGATAAATATGGAATAGAAATATCCGAACATTCCAACATTCTCGACTCGGATTTAACAACTATCGAAAAATGGAGACGGTTTTTGACCCGGACTCCGAATGTACTCTAATTACTGCCAAAACGACCGTATCGGCACGTAGATGACAACTAAGAGGTTGACATTTAATTTTGAGCAATCACTTGACGATAATCTTACGAACTGTCACAAATCGTTCCGCGTACCAAACATGCGGCCCAATCATCACCGGGTGGTTTGCGGGAGGTGCAGAAACGAGGTGTCTACAGAGCCCCCACTTTGACTGAGGCTTGGACAAGGCGAAAGTCAAAGTATAGCCATCAGGTCAATCGAAGATTACAACCTGACGACTATGGCGACGCGAGGCGGCTCAAGGGGTCTGAACCAAGGACCTGTCGTCGGGAACATTTTAGAGTCTGTCGACTATCGGGGAGGGTCGTTTAAAGTCCGTTAGACTACGTAAGGAAGCTCGCCAGCCATAAGAAGAGACCATACCTGAGACTTCTTTCTCGAGATGTTTCCGGGGGTGCGTAGGAGCTAAGGTTGAGCATGGGAGCTAAGGGTAAGACCTAAAGGATATGTAAGGATTGCGCTAGGGTGTGGGACCCTAAAGGAAAGCATCGACGGGAAGGAGGCCTAAAGTAAGTTCAACTTAAGGGTAACTAAGGTTTGGGTATAGGAACTCTAAAAAAAAAGGTGATCCTAAAGGATTATGATCCTAAAGGGAAAGGTGATCCTAAAGGAATATGATCCTAAAGAGAAAAGGTGACTCCTAAAGGAATATGATCCTAAGGGTAGAAGTGTATGAACTCTAGGGAGTTTGGGAACTTAAAAGAAGCTAGGTGTACGAACCTGGGTATATGAACCTAAAAGGGCGGCTGGTATGGGAACTTAAAGGCTTATGAACCTAAAAGGAATGAGGATCCTAGGGTTAAGTTTAGGAACTACTGGGTTACTAATTGTTGTTTTGGACACATGCATCCAAGCTTCCTATGGTATGGGAACTTCAAAAGGATTTATGGGTTTATGAACCTAAGGTCGTTGGTGTGGGAGCTTAAAGGCTTATGAACCTAAAGGAGGCCATTTTGGGATCTAAGAATCTAGGGGTAAGAATCCTAACTTTGGGTTTACGAACCTAAGGAAGGAGGCTCTGGTTTGGGAACTTTTGGAGAATGACACCTTTGCCGAACTCCGTGAGGAAACAATAATATCGAGGGTAGCAGGACGTCGGTAGAAACTGCTGGGGAATCTGCTTGCGTCGGTCTCAAGCGAACTCTGGCAAAAACTTGAGGTTGAATCTGCTTGCGTCGGTCTCAAGCGAACTCTTGTTGGGGAATATATTGACGATTAGGAACATCTTGATCGCCATGGAAGAAATCTTGAGTGAGCAATACTGCAAAATACTGCTGCGCTGGGGACAAATATTTTGACGACTAGGAACATCTTGATCGTCATGGAAGAAATCTTGAGTGAGCAATACTGCAAAATACTGCTGCGCCGGAGAGAACGAAGACTTGGGTGAAGCCCCCAGTTGGAGCGAGCACTGCTTCTGATACTTACCTGCATGGTTAGTAGCCACACAAGAATGCAATCTAATATGCAAATAGAACATAAACACATATGCACATAAGCGATTATCACATGGACCTCGAATGAGGAAACACATAGGCTTGCAAAAGTTGTTTCTTTATAAAAGTTGTTTAAAACTTGTGTAAAGGAAATTTGTCGTTTGTAATGCGTTATGCATATTCAATGGGCTTTAGACACGTGACTGACGCGACGTAGACCTACTAGGACGCGACGCGAAATGTAGAGTTAGCTTGGACTAACGCGACACTAACTTAGATTTGACGTGACACACGGATGACTCTGACAGACTTTGTTTAAGTATGCGCAACCCCTAGCCAAGTGTGGGTGACAATGCGTATCGATTCCAAAGGTATAAGAATTACAAGAAAGATGGGGACATATAAAAGCAAGGCACGAGCCATGGATCAGCTGTCTACTTGGGCATATTTCACCACCGTTTGCTGTAAAAGAGATCCCTCTTGAGGCGCGATGACATGGAGAATTGATCTAAGATCTTTTTCATTATCCGGACCGAGTACTAGCTAAACTTAGAGGAATAAAGGAAGGGTGGCATCTTGGAAGAGAAGCCCCCAGGATGAGAAGATGACTCTGGACTTTTGGTAAAAGAGAGACTGGGCGACAATAAGGAGCCCCCAGTATAGAGGTGTTGTTTGTGGAAGGGATGTTAATTGAGGTTGAAAGGTTGAAATAGAGGTAGAAAGTTGATGGTTGAGGTGGTTAAAAGTTGTTGATTAGGATGGTTGATAATTGAAGTTGAAAGTTGGGATGGTTGTGTCCTTGAGGACTGCCTACGTATTCACGTAAAGTGAAATCAAACCAGATCGTAGTTCTGAGGTTTGGTTAATTTTATTTGGGTGTTGTGGTTGTATCCTTCTTGTGTAAGAAAGGACTGCCTACGTATCCACCTGAAAAGGTGAAATTAAACCATGCTCGTAGTTCAGGTGTGTGCCTAAGCTATGTTGTTAGGGCCTTAAAGTGCATGGGTCAGGAGAGTATATTCCTTTGGTGACTGGAAGAATCGATTTGAGATAACTCCCTCTGATCATAGACCAAAGAGGTGTAACTAATTTTGTAAAAATTTCCTTGTCGCGTGAGCACACTTAGTGGACCCTAAGGATGATATGGGTATGTCCCGTTCTGGGTAGTAAAGTATTGAAGACTCCGTGTCTGGGTCAAGGTGAAACTGGATTGGATATTTGGAATGTGGAGCTCGGTAATAAGAGGCTTTGATGAAACAAATCTCTGGAGCTTTGATTTTGTGGAGTTAAGGCTTTATGGGGTTATGGCTTGTAATGTGGCTTGGAAATGGAGTCTCTTGGCTTGATGTAGCCTGAGCACATAAAGGTAGGTTAAAATGACGTGGGATCAAGCTTCCATGTCTTGGCTCTAAAGGATGGGTATACTTGACGAGCTTGAGAGGATTCTCAAAATTCCTAACTGTCTCCCTGTAGCGGTCTCGAGAAGGACTTAGGGTGTGATATGTGAAAGGCTAAGTGAGGGTGCTAGTCGACTATCTTGATTGGTGTCTTGATTCTATATAGACTTCGGCAGTATTCTATATAGCATTTGATTTCAGGCTTGTTCTTGATTCAGACTCGGATTCTCGGTCTGGAATATATCTCGGCCTTTGCTCAGATTCTTGATTCGGTTTTTGAGGATGACTTTAACTTTGGATATTGACATTGGCTTGCTTGATTGAGCCTTCTTCTTTTGACTCTTTTTGTCTTGGGCTATAGGCATAACTACGGCTTCGAATATTGATCTTGGATATTTCTCTTGATTGAGCCTTTGTCTTTTATCATGGCTCGTATCATCTTGGATTTGCTTGCTACCATGGATTTGGGTCAGACTAGCACCTTTTGATGTGAAACGGGTTGGTCTTTTAGTAACACGGGTTGTTTATTGTGGGGAATGGGCTTGCCTTCCGTCATGGATTGTTAACAAGGGAGATGGTCTGGATTCGTCCTAGAATCTCTTGAGATAGGCTCGTCCTAAACTAGGGTTATATTGTGGTTTCTATTGCCAGACATGGAATAGGTAAGAAAAGAACACGGAGTTTCAGGTCCTCTACAACATGGAATGGAACATCATCTAAGTGTACTCACATCGACTTGGAACGTGGTTGTTGTTGTTCATTTTTTTAAAATGTCTCAAATCAATTCTTGTTGTCACAGGAAAAGGATAAAGGAAGAGACGGGATAGAATATATGGATTGAAAAGTGTGCTTTTATTGAAATGAATAATGAATGTATTAACATAGACTCGAGAAGACATGTGACTCGTGGGACAGCCCCCAGGTTGTCACTAGAAATGGAAATGGACACGAAGAAAGTTACTAGAACAAATATGAGATAGAAAGCCTAAAACTCGGACTCGGACTCGGACTTTGACTCGATCCTAGAACTAGACTCGTAATCATCGGCCCACGCTTGAACATTTTCTCTTCCAGCAACGGGCTTCGACATCTGACTTTGAGCATTCACCCATTTGAGCACCCCGTCCTCATTATTGGGAACACTGGAAGGATAACAGTCAAGAAGAGTTTCTTGATAAGTGGTATATCCATGAGGATTGCCTAAGCTACCTTTTGGGTTAAAAGTTGAGAGGGACAACTTCCCGTTTTCAATCATATCTTGGATCACATGTTTTAATTTGTAGCATTTCTCTGTATCATGCCCTTTGCCTCTATGGTATTTGCAGTACGAATTCTCATCCCAGAACTTGGATTTCCTTTCTGGTTCAGGTGTAGGTCCTATAGGCTTCAACATTCGTTGTTCCATGAGTCTATGAAGGGCATCCGTGTATGTAATACCAATGTTGGTAAATTTCCTAGGAGGTGTGCCCTTATTTTCGGAAGCCTTTGTAAATGACCTTGGAGGGTTGTTAGGAATAGATCGTTCACTAGTTACTTTCTCCTTAAGACTGTCAAACTGGGGGTTTGTCTGGACACTTTTCATCTTGAAAGATTGGGTCTCAAGCTTCTTACCCATTTCAGCAAATTGATTCTCCATGTTGGAAAGCCGAGAGTTTAAAGTATCAATGGCTCCTTCTATTTTGGAAAATTTGTTGTCAAAGGCCATGGAAAGCATGAGCATTCCATTTTGGATATCTTCGCCTTCGAGGACATTGATTTCTTTGTCATCATGATGATTGAGGAGATGAGAACAATCCAGGAATGATTCTTCATCATGTTTAATGATATTGGACCTAAGAGGGTCGGTCTTCTTGGATTTCTTGGCGGAAGGTGGCACAGGAAGCTTGCGATCCTCGATCATATCCTGAATAATATGCTTTAGACAAAAGCATTCCTCTGTATCGTGTCCCCTACCTTGATGGTACTGACAATATGAATCGCCCTTCCATCTAGGGAATATCTTTTCGTGGTCCGGGTTGGACCGATTGGATGAAGTTTTCCCTGGGAAACCAGTCTTCGTAGAGCTACTTCATATGTGGTTCCGAGGTCAACGAATTCCCTATGGGCTCGTCCCGGCCTTCTGGGTGGAGTTTCCAAGAGGTTAACTCCCTTGTCTTCATTGGCCTTCTTAGATGGGTGAATCATGTTGAAGCTATGCCCTGGCCTTAGGGTATGAGAAGATGGTAAAGGTTTCATCATGCCTATCTTGTCTTCCATATTGATGACACGAGCGCTCAAGTCTTCAATGATGGCCTGAATCTTAATGACTGCAGTACTTAGTCCCTCGACGACGACAGATAAACGTTCTTGAACACTTTCATTGGAAATTGCAGAATCCCTACCGAGAAGAAAACGATGCGCATTACGACTTGATTTGACATAGGATCACGCATACTAAGGCAACAAACAAAGGACATGCAACGAGACGCGATGACTAGACTCTTGATTTGTGAATCCAGGAGATGTCGTGAATGACTTCTCGTGTTTAAATTTACGGTGCTTGACCTTGACCTTTAGACTCGAGTGTTAACTTGGACGGAGTGACCCTAATATGATTGACCTTATTGACGGGATCGATGACACGTGTTGATTCTGGACTCGAGTTTTGCTTATAGGTGTTAAGAAGACTTGTAGTTTAGACTCAAATATGAGGCCCATTGAGTCTCGTGTGTTGAGCCTCGAAACGTGTGACTCGATGTGTCGAAAATGTTTAGATCCTAACTGAAATGGGGTAGGGGGTCCAAAATGACGGCGTGACGCCTTAGGACTTGACTTGAATTTGAAAAGACCCAAAATGTAAAGGAAGACGAGTTTATGACTCGACAGAGTTCCGACTAGGACATAATCGGTTTGAACTTTGACTCTAACTTAGCCCAATTGAATTTACATATTCGCATTTACATGGATTGAAAATATTTTGATTAAAACATTCTTTTTGGTTTTTTTTTTTTTTTTTACTTTTTTTACTTTTTTTTTGTTTTTTTTTTTTTTTACGTTTTTTTTTTATTTTGGACTTTTTTTTTGGTTTTTTTTTTGAAATGGGTTTTAGGCCCGAAGTTTGACTCGATATTTGGACAGAGTTTTGACTCATTTTGCGCTATTTTGAAGGCCCTTTTTTCGAAATTTTGATTAAAGAAAAGGGTTTTGATTTTTGCAAAATCGTCATGGTTTTGTTTAGAAATGGTGATCACGTAGGGTTTACACATTTATACAAGCATTATAGCGGGATGCTGAGTGCATTTAAAAGGGATTTGGTTTAAAGGGTAGGTTGCCATACCGAACCATCAAACCCGAAGTCTGTGGAGAGGCTCGTGCCAAACAAGAGTAAGGCCGATTCCTAGTCCATTTCCTCAAGTAGTGAAGGCCCTTGATACAAACAAGAGTAAGCATCATGGTATGGATGACGTCAATCGCTATCCATCCTTAGGCCCAAATAAGAATTAGGACCGTTTAGACGGGACGATTGGTCGAATGGGTTGGGTTGGGCCTAGGAAGGCCGAATAAACGATCTAGGAAGACCGAGTTATGAAAACCGACAATTGTCTTGTACAAACTATTCCCTAACCTTGTTCAAGTTTCACCCTTAGCTACACGTAAGTGTATTATCCCCAGCGGAGTCGCCAAACTGTGGACAGCGGGCCGCCCACGGGGGCGCTTGGTGAAGGGGCTCGAAAACAAGCGTTTGCATTTTGTATGGAGTCGCCACCAATTTTTATGGGAAATTGGAACCGTTCGAATACCTCGTGTCATGTCAAGACACAAAGTAGTGACATGAACACTAAGCAATCGTTACCCTTAGCATTCTATGTCTAGAATGACTCTCGTGGATGCCAATGAACACGGGTGCTCACGGAGATCTGGAGTAAGGGGTGAGGGTACGTATTAGGAAGCTCTTTTGATCGAACACCTAATCCCGCCCGCCTCGATAGCGGCCTCTACTAATGATTAGGGAAGTTATTCGTACTTGATATATCGTCGGCTATATGCATGCAATGCAACATCCAATAGATTAATCCTAGCATGTGAGAATTAATACTAAGTCGGTTGACACGTAATTAGCATACAATTTGGGTCGAAGCTGAATTTAAGGTTCATTTACATGTGAAAACATACAAATGATAAAAGAAATACAATGACTATAAATTACAATAAATATAAATTACAATAATTACATTGGAAAAGGCGAGTTATGTCGAAAATACCTTTAAAACGGATAATTTGAGAAAAAGGAATAAAAGAAAGAAAAGGATAAAATTAACGAACAGGAATTAGCGTGATATTACGAATAATAGTTAATTAATACGTAGCCTAATTAATCTAGGTCAAGGCAGAAAAGGAGTTCAGAGGCAGACTCATCCTGGAACAGGCGCAGCAGGACTGCGCCCTCTGGAAGAGGCGCAGCAGACGCTGCGTCTGTACCAAGGGTGAGTTCTGGCTGTGAAGCCGGAACTGCAAATCGTTAATGTTTAATTGGTGATTTTAATGATGGATTAAATTATTTACTCGGATGAAAGTGATTAACAGATTAATTACATATGAATGATGGTCATGAAAACAATAAACATGAGTAAGACGGAAATAAGACGGATTAATTACATGATTAATGATATTAATTACAAATTGATGAATTAAACTAATTAAGCTAAACAGGTTACTAATGACGAATATATGATGGATAAACAGATACAAATATATCAACAACGAATTCCAGAGATTCAATATGGGTAAATCGAACCTCTAAAACCCGAATTGACTTTAATGACGAAAACCCGCAAATATGAGTTATTAGGGATTTAAGTCGGATTTAATGATAAATTAAACATGGGAATGAATGATGATTATAATACACATGGAATTATTATGATACTACGACGAAGAATTAACAGACGAACAAGCAAAAGAAAGATTCTGAATACGAATTACAGAGGACAAACGAAGAAGAAAGGAAGCAGGAACTGCGGCAGCCTCACGAAGAGGCGCAGCAGGAACTGCGCTCCTTCGAAGAGGCGCAGCAGTTGCTGCGTCCTTTCTCGACGGTTATCTACTGGAAAATCCGTAAAAGAGGTTTGAAAGACGGTTTTAGAAATTGGTTTTAATGAGGTATTGTCGACATAAATCTTACAATTGATGATACAATAAATAAATACAATAAATAAAAGAGATTATACACCCTCAGACTTACATGTTGACGAAACGAGATGAACTAAGAATACCGATTAGTGAATGCTCGACGCGAATGCAAAGAGAGTGCCCTCGTAAGAGGAAAACGATTGATTAATTAAAGTTGATTAATTAGATTGATTGAGTGTAGTGGTCAAATTGGTCGGTCATGCAACGGAGAGGCTGGTACCCGGAAAGATCCGAGCTTACGTGGTCGGAAGTCCAAGCACGTAGGCGCCAATTAGTAAGAACGAAGTCTAGAATGCAAAGGGAGAAGAGAAGGGCGGACACTCGCGTGAGAAATATGAGGAACGAAAGCTCCTATTTATACTAATCACGTGAAGGAATAGGGTTTCGGAGACTCTTTGGAAGTGAATCTCGGAAAGATATAAAAAAGATACGTAAATCATGCAAAGAAGGGCCTGGGAAGAGGCGCAGCGCCCATCGCGTCTCTTGGAAGAGGCGCAAAGACACTGCTTTGCGTCTATTCCCGGAGGTTTCCTCCTGTTTAAGAAAGATTTCCGTGTTTAAGTTATGGTAGGACGGATTTAATTCGATTATCTTTTGAATATTACGGGATATTGTTTGCCAAAAGATAAAATTTGATAAATATGGAATAGAAATATCCGGAACATTCCAAACATTCGACTCGGGATTTAACAAATATCGAAAAATGGAGACGGTTTTTGACCCGACTCGAATGTACTCTAATTATTGCCAAAACGACCGTATCGGCACGTAGATGACAACTAAGAGGTTGACATTTAATTTTGAGCAATCACTTGACGATAATCTTACGATCTGTCACAAATCGTTCCGCGTACCAAACATGCGGCCCAATCATCACCGGGTGGTTTGCGGAGGTGCGAAACGAGGTGTCTACATATATATATATATATATATATATATATATATATATATATATATATATATATATATATATATATATATATATATATATATATATATATATATATATATTTAGGATCCTATGTGAAACGAACACTTTCGGTGAACGGTGAGAACGCATATCTGCCCTTGGATTAGACTAATACGAAAGGCTGGTATTAAATTAAAACAATCCCTACATAAAGGCAGAACTTCACTCGTCATTCAATAATTTACCGCCTGCCACATTCCACCTAGAGCACCAGTCGCCGGAGCTCGATCAGACCCGACGGAGAATCTCGCCATCCCTACCATATGATCGTCCGAGCTCCGATCAATCCCATCGCCATAGTCCCTCCTTGTATATCTTTAATTATCATTGTACTACAACAATCGTGCCATCGGCGCCGCCTTACCGACGATAAAAATTCCGGCAGACGATCGCACTTTTTGGAGCGGAAATCCTCAAAGCGTTGAGGAAATGGTTGTTCAAAGCGATCAAATTTGTAGGTTTGTTTTCGTTTAATGCTGGAACCATATCCTATTTTGCATTTTGACATGATCGATTGATTGATCACTGGCCAATTAAACTATTGATTGATTACGATTAATATATAAACCCTACTAATATTAATCGGGGGAAAACAAAGGGGAGGTGGGTTCATGGTGGACACGGCACCGGTGCCTCACCATACGCCTAAAATCAACTCTCAACAGAATGTGTTGGTTGAGCCTGGTGGTGGCTGCTTATTGCACAACCTGGGTGATGTGAGGTAAGTTTGCAGGCTGACTGCGTGGTGGTTGTGCGTGATAGCGGCGAAGACGGGTTCGGTACCGCTACGAGCCTACGAGGAAATAGTGTAAATGCGGTTGGTCGAATTGATGCGGGTTCTGCGTGAGGAGCAGAGGACGGGTCATAGTATTCAGCATCTAATTTGGGTGACTGTTGATTGTTGGTGTTGTGCGACTGGTAATGGCGAGCTTGTTGTGCTCTA
Organism: Silene latifolia; assembly: GCF_048544455.1. Classification (NCBI taxonomy): domain Eukaryota; kingdom Viridiplantae; phylum Streptophyta; class Magnoliopsida; order Caryophyllales; family Caryophyllaceae; genus Silene; species Silene latifolia. The sequence goes on along the minus strand of NC_133530.1, from coordinate 2,731,294 downwards.
ATTTGACGGGAGATGAGTTATAAAGATCACTGATCATGCTACACTATGAAAGACACAACCAACTTCTACATGAGACCAACAGAAGGGCTCATTGTACTAGTTGATCTGGAACTAATAAAGTTATAGAGATCACTGATCATGGCAAGGAAATTCCAATTCCCAAAGCTGCTAACACAGACTACCGTCTCTCGGCCCAGACCAACACCCACAACAAAATCAAGCATGTGAACCCTATATCAATCGAGCAGCCTAGAGGCCGGAGCTTCACAATTGAAGGGCACATGGTTAAATGGGCAAACTGGGAGTTTCTCCTCAAACCTGACCCAAGAGCAGGGGTGATCATATCACGCGCCATGGTCTGAGACCCGGATAGTAGGGATTTAAGGAGTATTATGTATAAAGGGATGAGCTCTGAGTTATTTGTTCCGTACATGGATCCTACTGATGCATGGTATTTCAAGACATATATGGATGCGGGTGAATACGGGTTTGGGTTACAAGCTATGCCTCTTGTACTTCTTAACGATTGCCCGAGGAATGCATATTACATGGATGGTGTGTTTGCAGCTGGTGATGGAACGCCGTATGTGAGGTCCAATATGGTTTGTGTGTTTGAGAGTTATGCGGGTGATATTGGGTGGCGGCACTCTGAGAGTCCAATTACAGGATTGGAGGTATGAAAATGAAAATAGTCCACCAGGTTAGAAGGTACAGTACGTCAAGTTATTTGCATCTTGGATTTTGTAGCTAATAATGGATTTGTAGTTAGTAATTTGGGTCTATCTTTTTGTATTTGAGCCCTATTAAATATGTGTAACTAGATAACATTCTTGTGTATCTAGAATAATATTCTGTGTATCTGGCTAATTCGTATTTTTTTATTTAGTATGCAAAAATTGTACCTAGTATAGAAAAAAATGTATCTGCATTATAATAAAATGTATCTAAAATACATGTAAAAAGTGTATCTATGATAGTATAAAATAAAATGTATTTGAAATTGGGTATAAAAAATGTCAAATATAAAAAAAAGTGTATCTACACAGCTTAAATATGTATCTAGAACAACGTAAAAAAAATGTATCTATGATAGGTTTAAGTGTATCCAAGGTTTAGTAAAAGAAAAGTGTATCTAACATATATTAGAATAAATTGTGGGTATCAAAGTGTGTATGACATTTTGTTAACAAAAACTGACTAGTACTATTTAAAAAGTGTATCTACATTCTTAAAATGCGTATATAAAATTTTGGTAAAAAGTGTACCTACTTTAGTTAAAAGTGTATATGAGATTTTGTAAAAAAAAAAAGAAAAAAAAAAAAAAATGTATCTATATTCTTAAAATGCATAAAGTGTATCTACATTCTTAAAATGAGTATATAGAATTTTGATAAAAAGTGTACCTACTTTAGTTAAAAGTGTATATAGGATTTGGTATTAAAAAAAAAAAAAAGTGCACCTTTTATATTGATGGGGCATATTCTGCACCGCTGACCAAGTCAACATATTGAGCAAGGTCAAAGATATCCACAGCAAGTCAACGACTTAGACGACCTAGCCGATGCGGCCCATCGGCCTGCCAACCTGGGTCCCGGCATGACAACCTGCCAGCCGGAACACATACCCGCGTACTCATATCCAAGACCCCTCGGCGGTGAGTCACCGGGGCCCGCCGGCCAGCCATAGGTCCCTCGGCGAGGGGTAGATCGATCTTTCCACCTGCTAGCCACTTGGCCACTTGGCCACTACGTGACAAAAGGTGAAGTCTATAAATACTCCTCAACCTTCATTGAGGAAAGGATCCCAATCCAGAAATATACAACTTAACCTAAATACACTATTCATCTGGTATAATCTTCCTTATCTCTCTACAATATATTCCTAGCCAATTAGCATACAACTTATACATCTAAGTTTACGACTTGGGCGTCGGAGGGTACGCTTGGCTCAAAGCCAAGCCCTCGCCTGTTCATTGTTGCAGGAGAGGCCGAGAGGAACGATTAAGACCAAGGGAGAATCCAACTCAAGACATCATTCAACAAGCCACGGGTGGTAACTATACTTGCTCTGGAATTACGCCCCGGAACAATTGGCGCCGTCTGTGGGGAACTATACTAAAAGCTAATAAAATCCCTTAAAAACACAAAACAAAAACCCACCCAAAAAGCTAAGAAAATGTCGAAACAGCAAGAGGTGTTCGTAACCGACGAGCCCCTCCACCCAGATGATACCTTCAACGATTCTGGAGCCATGCAGCCCTCCACCGGCGGAGTGATCCAACCGGAGTTCGGGATGCCAATAACACCAGATGCGCCGCTGCCCGCCAACCAAGTCACCCTCATGGGACATGTGGTCGACGTGGCATTACTAAAGCAACTTCTAGACCTCATTGGTAGTACGTCGGCTCACACTGTCACACCGACAAGAGCGGCAGAACCCGCACAGGAGACCAGGGCCCAGAATGTGACTCCAAGAGACTTGAATGGAGCGCTAGAAGAAGTTGGCCCCTGTCAAAAACGCCGAAGAGCCCGGAATGCAAGTGGTGGACACAAGTCCCGACCGCGCTCGCGGGAGGACAGCGTCACCGCAGCAGCCACGAGGCCTGCCCCGGAGAAATGAAAGAAGTCCGACTCATCAGAGTCGGAGAAGAAGAAGCCCGACTCGCCAGAGTCAGGGAAGAAGTCCTTCCCGCCACGGGGAGAAGAGCCGAACTAGGGACGTGAGGAGCCGATCGCCGCGTGCCGTTCGACACGTGGTCAGACAGCCCCTCAGCGACTACGTCCTAGAAATCCAGGTGCCAACTAAGCTCAAGTTGCCGCCCATATCATACAAAGGGGAAGGTGATCCAGCCGACCACGCTGAGGCTTTCGAGTCTCATATGTCGGTATGGGAGCAGCCCGATGAAGTGTGGTGCCGAGTTTTCCCAACAACGTTGCATGGGATGGCTCAAAGTTGGTACAAGGGGCTTCCCGACGGCTCGGTGTACTACTACGCCGACCTAAGGGACGCCTTTTTAGCCCAGTACTCTTGCAACAAGAGAAGGACCGTGGAGACATCGGACCTCCTAACTATCAAACAGGAGGGGGGCGAGTCTCTACGAAGCTACATGAAGAGGTTCGACGGAAAGGTCCAACAGATTCGAGAGATTAATCCCAAACTGGCGGCCTTCGCGCTGATGAAGGGCCTCCCAAGGGGAGATTTGAAAAATGAGCTCATCAAGTGCGGAGGCCTGGGCTTGGATGCCGCCAGGAAGATGGCCGATCAAGCCATTAAGGTGGAGGACTACCACAAGACTTGGGTAGGCCCCGGCGAGGCTGAGCACTCAGAGAAGAAGAGCCGCCGGGGGGATAATCCGGATGAAAGACGCCGTGACGACAATAGGTCACGGTCCGATGAACGACGCCGTGAGAATAATAGGTCACGATCGGACAAACCTGCCAGGAGACAGGACTCGACGGGCACCGGGTGGAGTTCGGGAACGTACCACCAGAGGCGGTATAGTGATAAAACCCCACTCGTCGTATCAGCCGCCGAGGTCTTTGCCCCGAGCAAAAGCGAGGGCCGAAAGTGGGAGAAACCCCCAAGCCAAAAAGTGACGGTGACACGAGCCAAGATCTTGTGAGTACCACGGCCACACCGGCCATTTAACCAACGACTGCCGGCATCTAAAGAATGCCATTGAAGAGCTGATCCGGAAGGGGAGCCTCGGCAAGTACGTCGCCAAAGGCCAAAAGACTGACGCCGGCAGCACGGGTAAGAAATCCGTCTTCGAACGGATAGGAGTGATCCATGTTGTCATCGGGGGCAACGAGAACGGAGGGTCCGCTCATGGGCACAAACGACACCCGAACGAGCTATATCGGGCCATCAACTTCGTGCCCAACACAAACGATCCCCGCTTCCAACATCCCCGATATAACCATCGGAAGGAAGGACTACGAAGGAGTCATCGCTCCTCACAAATACCCACTTGTAGTCAATTTGGACATATCCAACCACCTGTCAAGAGGTGCCCGATTGACACAGCGCGTACACGAACATCATGTTCGTGGAGTGCTTCCTCGGCCTCGGCCGAAAGTCAAGGACTTGAGCCCCTGCACCAACCCACTATACAGCTTCTCTGGAGCCGGCCTGGTACCACTGGGATCAATCAGACTCCCGGTAACGTTCGGCGAAAAGAAAGCGGCTAAGAATGTCCTAGCTGAGTTCGTGGTCATCGACGGCTCGTCCGCCTACAACGTTCTCATAGGCCGAGTCACCCTGAGCGAGGCTGACGCAGTGATGTCCATCCGGGCCCTAACACTGATGTATGTCTCGGACCGGGGGGAAGCGCATAAGCTCGTCTCCAAAGACGAGAATGACGAGGTGGTCAACGTCCAGATAGCCGCCAGAGGATGCAACATGCAATCCCTCAAAGTGGCAAAGAAATCAGAAAAAGGGAAAGGTCTATCCTTACAACAGGAGGGCGACCTCATGGATGTAACTAGTGGCTGACTAGGCCATTAGGACGCTGGTAATCTCGGGAATAATCTATGTAGCGGCGGAGGTGTCCAAAACAGCTGTGGGCACCCCGACGCATGTTTTTACCTAAATGAAAAATCATCCAAGTCTTCCATCAGAATGTTCGCTCTTCTCGTAGTCACTAGGAAGCAGCAGACGCCGACTCACACTGTCATACCGACAAGAGCGGCAGTCTTTATCAGTAAGCAGATGTCTGCTCACACTGTCATACCGACAAGAGCGGCAGTCTCTATGAAGAAACAAGTGCCGTCGCAGTCACCCCAAGTAGTAGACGCCACGACCGTCACCCCAAGAAGTTTGACGCCGTCGCAGTCACTCCAAGTGGTAGACGCCACGGCAGTCTCTATGAAGAAACAGGCGCCGTCGCAGTCACCCCAAGTAGTAGACGCCACGGCCGTCACCCCAAGAGGTTTGACGCCGTCGCAGTCACTCCAAGTGGTAGACGCCACGGCGCCTCTATGAAGAAACAGGTGCCGTCGCAGTCACCCCAAGTAGTAGACGCCACGGCCGTCACCCCAAGAGGTTTGTTTGACGCCGTCGCAGCTCACTCCAAGTGGTAGACGCCACGGCGCCTCTATGAAGAAACAGGCGCCGTCGCAGTCACCCCAAGTAGTAGACGCCACGGCCGTCACCCCAAGAGGTTTGACGCCGTCGCAGTCACTCCAAGTGGTAGACGCCACGGCAGTCGATAACAAGAAGCAGATGCAGCTCACACCGTCACACACACCGACAAGAGCGGCAATCACCGACGCAGGTGATACGCGCAGAGCGTTCACAACGCCTTAGAAGCGTTAACACAATTGAGACACGCACTCTAGACTCGCTCGGCCAAGCCGAGGCGGGAACAAAAGAGACACTCAATTAATAACGGAAGGAGACAACCCAGACAAAGACGGAGACGCTAAAAGGGCAAAAGCTCAAATACTAGCGCAAGGAAAAGAAGTGAAGTAAAAACGAACTCTTATTAAATATATTCAACGAATTACAAGAAATTACAAGGATAAGCCAAAAGACAAAAGGTTACGATGTTATCTCCCTATGTCCGTTGTTGCTCGCCATCGGCGGCAAATGCGACTTTCTTCGATGGGTAACCCATCGGCTCCTTAGCGCCTCGGCTTGGCGGCTTGGCTTGGCCTCGGCGGCCTCGGCCGCCTTTGCCCGCTTGGCTTCCTCCTGGGCCTTTTAGCCTTCTCGGCACCAGCCGCTTCCTTCTCGGCCGCCCTCCTTCTCCTTCGCGCCTCACCGCCTCTTTAGCCTTCTCCGCCACGGCCTTCTCCTTGGCTTCGAGCTTGTCATCGAGCGGCTTGTCATATCTCGTCCCACGGAAAGGAACCATCAAGAGGGAAGAGCTCCTCAATCACTTCCCTAGCGGCTCCTTCGGCTAAATCCCGAATTCAAAGACACATGTTAGGGAGCATGACGGTTTGGAGCATCTCAATGTCCTTCTCCTTTTGCCTAATGACGGCATCTTTGATCCGAACCACCTCCGCCTGGGCCTTAAACAGGTCCCTGGATTCATTCCTCTGCTGGAGGTAGAGGTCGGCGTGCCTCTGAACAAGTGTACACTTCCCCAACAGCTTAGCAGCTTCGGCTGCCGCAGCCTCGGCCTTGGTTCTCTCAGCAAGGACCTCCTTTTCAACGTCCTGCCTAAGTTTTCTTTCAGCCAAGAGCGCCCTCTCAGCATCCCCCCTAAGCCTCTGCTCGTTGAGAAGATCCTGCTTTGCCTTCGCGGCCACCTTCTTAGTGGCATTAAGCTCAAAAGCGGATTGGGCCAAGGCCTTCTCCTGCTCTACGATACGAGCACCGGTAAGACCGTTCCACCTCGCTAGCTCCTTGATGAGCTCCTTGCCTTCATCTATGAGCTGGGAGAAGGAAACCTTCTGGGATGAGGAAACAGTGGTGACATTTTGATCACCGGCCTGTAGCTGGGAGAGGGAAACCTTCTGGGATGAAGGGACAGCGGTGACATTTTGATCACCGGCTGCGGATGGGGAGGAAAACCTTCGGGATGGAGAGTTCACGGTGACGTGTTGATCACCACCCGCACGAACTCCTCCACTTGTCGCCCAACAGAGCGGCGGACGACCGCGGCCGATCTACAAAATTTAAAGTAAGCATAAGTATCGACATACGCAGACATGCCGAAGAGCTCACACAGCGCGCCTAAGGAACCGGCTAAATCGAAGCCACGAAAAGAACAATACCGTGCTTGGCCTTCTTGGCCGAAAGGCGCGTCTCCTCGTCAGCAGCAGAATCAACGGTCGCGGTAAAGGCCGTCTGCTTTCTTTTACGGACAAGGGGCGACCCCTCCTCCTCGTCGGAGTCATCCCCGTTGGAGATACAAACGATCTCCACCGTCTTCTTCTGAACAGGGGGGATGGAAGGCGGAGCCGATGTCGACGCCACCACCGCCGAGGACTTCGTTTTTCGCGTGTGGCGCGGCACGTTACTAACAACCTTCGCCTGGGTCTCCACCGCACTCAAGCTTTTCAGCCGCTGCTCTATGAGATCAGTCGGCGACCTCCTGCGGTCATTGGGGAGAGCTTTGGGATGTAAGTTAGCAACGGTCTTATCTTTGTTCAGTCCCATTCTCCGGAGGATATCCTCAGACAAGTCCGGTCCAAAATGGCCTGCGAAGGAAACGAAGCAAGAGTTAAGTAGAAGAAATAAATCAAAGTTCAAAGACACAATGAGAACGGTGATGGGCCTCACACCGACCCCACTCACCCCCGCTAGGTCCTGTATGAGGCGACATGGCAAAGCGGCTCATTCTGAAGAATGATCTGCGTTGGAGGAATCCATCTTTTCGGCACCCACCCTTGTCTACCTCAAAAAGCCGCATTGCCAGCCTCTCGTCCTCCGAGAGAAGAACCTTGCCAGCATCCATTTTGAGTTTCTTGCGGGAGACCCATCTGTCATGCTCCGCCTTAGTCTCACACCGCAAGTTAACTTGATGCTGAAAGGAGCAGGGCAGCGGATAGTCGTCCGACACCTTAACGTACACCCACCGACCCTGCCAGCCCTTGCAAGAGGAAAGTTTGTCAGCAGAGACATAACCCTTCTCCGTGTGCACACTGTGCCAACCGGCGCGGCCGGAGAATGACGGCTGGAGGTAATGAAGTCGGCGAAATAAGTTCACCGTTGGGGCCTCCCCCTTGAAGAGACAAAGCCAGACAAACCCGATTATGGTCCTCATAGCCAACGGGTGCAATTGGGCAACGACAACGTTCATGGCCTTAAGGATGGCCACAACATACCCATTCAGCGGAAACCGGAGCCCGTACTCCAAATGCCGCATATATACGCCAGTGTGGCCCGGTGGAGGGCAACAGACGGCCTGGCCCTCCTCAGGGATAACAATCTTGTATCCCCTGCCGAAGAAGAAGTGGCCCTCGAAAAATTTCTCACCGGAACAGCTGGCCAACTTATGGGTCCAAACTCGGTCAACGCGTGCCTTACAGGCGAGGCCGTGATCCATAACGTACCGCCTCACGGTATTAGGACGAGCCTCCTCAGCATCATCACCAAAATCGTCCGCATCATCATCGACATCAGAATCATCCTCCCATTCCTCCAGAATCCGAGGATCGACTTCGGGAGAAGGAGACCTAGGGCCCGGCTTACTAGGCCCGGCGTCAGCAGAAGACATGTTTACAATGAACTTACAAAATTAAAAATTGGAAAGTTTGTTTGTTTACCTTGAAGAAAACGCTCGCCGGAGTAACAACTATGGAAATTAGAAGACAAAGAAACCCTTGGAAGTTTAGAGAGAAGAAAATTTTGAAGAATGAAATTGGTGGGCAATTTCACGGGGCAACTGCCCTATTTATAGGGAAAAGCCCATGAAGCAGGACCAATCAGAGAACAGCCCATGAAGCGTCAACCAATCAGCGTGTGTAGACACCTCGTTTCTGCACCCCTCGCAAACCACCCGGTGATGATTGGGCCGCATGTTTGATTCGCGGAACGATTAGTGACAGTTCGTAAGATTATCGTCAAGTGATTGCTCAAAAATTAATGTCAACCTCTTAGTTGTCATCTACGTGCCGATACGGTCGTTTTGGCAGTAATTAGAGTACATTCGGAGTCCGGGTCAAAAACCGTCTCCATTTTCTGATAGCTGTTAAATCCCGAGTCAGAATGTTCTGGAATGTTCCGGATATTTCTATTCCATATTTCTCAAATTTTACCTTTTGGCAAATAATATCCCGTAATATTCAAAAGATAATCGAATTAAATCCGTCCTACCATAACTAAAAC